>NC_090646.1:237428056-237670556 GCF_040937935.1 Hyperolius riggenbachi | reverse complement strand
AACATAAAAAGCTACCTTACAGTGCATGCAAGAAACACAATTAAATATGCAATATTGTTATAGAATGGAAAAGATTTTCCACTTCCGATTATAACTGTTTATAGTGATCCTGGTGCTCATTTCTCACAATTATATCACTCTATTGCACGTGATAATGTATTTAATTTATGTCCAATAGTATCTTCATAGCGGTTCAAATACACTAGATAAAATATACACTCATAAGGGTTCTTTCTATTTGTTTGTTTCTATTATTTGTGTTTTTTTTAATTAACAGGGAATTAGCACATGGTACCGCTTTAAAGAATCTTGACCTGGAAACATGTCTGCGGAATGAGATCAGCTAAGTTTAACATGCATCCTCTACTCCAGTTTTCTGCCCTCCAATTAGTAATGATGGTTTTGAAAACCAGATGCACCCACAGCCGTCTCAGCCATTAGGCAGCTATACATTTTTGCCTAGGGCGACAGGAGGAGGGAAGAGCGCTGTTGCACTGAGTAGTGAGATAAGAAATGCCTCTCAGCTCACTCAGAGGTCAGATTACAACAGCAGCTAAAAGCAGCGCCTGACTCCACTCATAGCTGATTAATTCAGTTCCTTCAGCTCAATGATTCAAAGAACCACAGTATTGAATGGGTCAGTGAGAGAAGGCACTGGTCCCAGCTCACTCAGTTCCAGCTCACTCAGTCAGGGATCCATGGGAGTACAGCATCAGCTTCTGAGTCCTGACTGATTAAGTCAGTTCCTCTCTCTCTTTCTGCTAATGATAACTCCGTGGATTTAGAGAGACTTAGTGTAGCAGCCAGGCATGGACTGCCCCCCAGGTCGCCTTTCATTCAGTGATTTAGGGCTGGTCCAGTGCCTGGTGTATTCAGGTTTGTTGTTGTAAGGCAATGTCAAACACTAAGCTAGCAGCTCAAAGTGCAATTAGAGGGCAGGCAAGCTAAGTAAATATACACAACATAATGCAGAGCTTGCCTGGAGGGTCTGTGGGAAAACATCTGTCTGGTCTCTCACCATTGTTTAAATGACTGCCTGTGCAGATAAGGTGTTACACAAGTGGAAAAATGTTGACAGTCCCTACACTCCAGGAAGGCTGCTTTCTGACTTGTGTGAGAGACCACCAGGGACAGGAATCCTATTACAGGTAAGTAGTCTTTGTGTAATGTAGGACTACAATACAGATAAGCTCTCTGCTCCATCTCAGGCTATTCTAAGTTTCTCCACTCCGCCTCTCTCTGGGCTACTGCACGACAAAATCGCAATAGCAATCGCTAGCAGTTTGCAAATGCGACTTTGTGAAGCGATTTTTGAAAGAATCGCTCCAAAAAATTAGAAAAAAATCCCAACGCTGCTGTGGGAACACCGTCATAGGGTAACAATAGCCCAGCACTTTTCAAATCACTGTTGATTTGAAAAGCGCTCAGAAGCCCTCTTGGTGTGCACCAGCCTCCTTCATTCACCTTTGTTTCCCTCTTTCCCTAGTGCTGGCTGGCTGTGTCTTCTTGTCATACAGGAAAGCTAAATAAAAGTGCAATCCTGGTGAGGCAAACATCTTCTTCCCTCTCTTTCAGCTTTTCTCTCCTCATTATTTCTCTGCATAAGGGCTCAGACACACTATAAGGTAGCGAAAGCAGGGATTAGTAGAGATGGTGCTGAAGGGGAGGACATAGGTGTGTGTGTGTGTGTGTGTGTGTGTGTGTGTGTGTATAGTGTAGTGTGCAGTGTGCGTGTGTATAGTGTGTGTGTACTGTGCGTGTGTATAGTGTGTATATAGTGTGTACTGTGTGTGTACGTGTGTATAGTGCTGCGTAATATGTTGGTGCTTTATAAATACAATAAATAAATAAATAATAGTGTGTGTGTATGTATAGTGTGTGTGTGTTTGTATAGTGTGTGCGTGTGTATAGTGAGTGTGTAGTGTGCGCATGTGTATAGTGTGTGTGTGTGTGTGTGTGTATAGTGTGCGTGTGCGTGTGTATACTGCGTGTGTGTGTGTGTGTGTGTGTGTATAGTGTGTGTGTGTGTGTGTGTGTATAGTGTGTGTGTGTGTGTGTGTGTGTATAGTGTGTGTGTGTGTATAGTGTGTGTGTATAGTGTGTGTGTATAGTGTGTGTGTACTGTGTGTGGTGTGTGTGAGTGCATGCCGCAATAAGTATATTTTATGGTGAAGCGCTCTGCTGCATTACAACTATTTTCTGGTGAACCCATGCCGCAATAAGTGTATTTTCTGATTTTCTGGTGACATGCTGCTGCATTATGATTATTTTTAGGGGTTTTGGGGGTGGAGGGAATGGGGCTGGGGGGCAATCACGGGGGGCGGGGGGGGCGCCACAGGATTTCTCGCCTGGAGTGACAAAATGGCTAGAGACACCCCTGGATGCACCCATATTTCTAACTCAGTATTCCTCAGAAGGGCATATTATGCCAAGATACCAGGGTCCTCCACACTCACTGGCCTTTTAGTTGAAATGTTACCTGACTCTATTACTGTAGGGAGGAGGGAGATATCATGGGGATTTGTAAATTATTCTTTAAAGTAAAGATGATCACTGAGGAATATGTACATTGGCTGGCTGATCCTCTTCATTCTTGTACTTTACTATATCACTAACCCAGGACCAAGTCAGATGGTCTGACTCTATTGTTACTTCACTGGGAGTGTTCCTGTTGGAATCCAGGTTTCCTTATTTGGAGATCCTGATAATGCCATCCGAAGCACTTCAGCACCAATACTTGTGGAGAGAGTCACCGAGTTGCCTTCCATGGAGAGCTTCGCATCACGCTGATGATTCTCCTTCCTTCGAAAACATACAGCCAGTGGACATTGTTGCTGTTCGAATCCGGGTTTCCTATTCAGAAACCCGGATAATGCCATCCAAAGTACTTCAGCACCAATACTTGCAGAGAGAGTTGGACGCTGCATTCCACAACCCGCTTCAAGTGACTCCAATGCTTCTTTCTTCCAAGCCAGATAAGGAAACCCAGATCCAAACAGCAACACTATTCACTGGCCGTATGCTTGTTGCAGGTGTGACCCAGAATCTACTGATACCAAAGGATGAGTGTGACAGCCAGGAAACAGGCATTTCCTTTTAAAAGAAATAAAGACTCCTGCCTCCAATATTTCTCTTTGTTCACACAGAAAGACACAATTACAATGCATAGTCTGGCTAGAATGCGTTTAGCTTATTCACCTCTAATTACCTGTTTCATGTGAGCGAATGGGCTCGCTCATTTCCATAAATATTGGTTTTGGCCTTAAGATGGCAGCTAGCATTGCCTAGGATGTGATA
Source organism: Hyperolius riggenbachi (assembly GCF_040937935.1). Classification (NCBI taxonomy): domain Eukaryota; kingdom Metazoa; phylum Chordata; class Amphibia; order Anura; family Hyperoliidae; genus Hyperolius; species Hyperolius riggenbachi. The sequence goes on along the minus strand of NC_090646.1, from coordinate 237,667,259 downwards.
AATGTAATTTATGCAGAACAATTCTGTTTTAAAGTAAAACGGATTATTTTATTGCTCAATTATCCATATCTTAATTGAAATAGCTTCATTGACTTAACGGAGGTCGCGATCATGTGAGATGTTTGAGTCCTGCTGTTTTATGTTGAAGAGTCGGCTGTGAAGCCTCAGAACACTGTAAACATGCACTCTACAATGCATTGAGGCACAGGAACAGTTCCAAAGGTAATTAAATCATAATCTCATGGGGATGATTTCATTCACTTAGGATCATAATAAAGGAGTAAATCAGCATCATAACTGAAGGAAGACAACTTCTTCATTAGTTTAAAAATAGTGGTATTTAATCATAGTGTCTCAAATGATTGTGTAAAAATTCAGTGAGGCTGATTGGAGATACTCAAGGACAGGAGACTCTAGCTAAATGGTCTGGCTGGATTGGATAATCATCCTCTTTTGAAGATGGTCAGATTATGCATGCGTGAACACATGCACCTGATTGCTCTCTGATGTATTTGTGTATTTCCAGTAAAGCAAATTTAACGAAATAAATTCACTAAAATGAAATAAATAAAGAAAGAAATCACCCCAAAAAGTTTGCAAACTGCATAACCCAGGGGCAAACGCAGGATTTTTAAGGGGGGGGGTTCCTGAAAGGTCCAGAAGAACGTATGTCCCCGAGTGCTTCCGAATACAGGTGGCTCCATACTGCCCATGCACAAAAGTGCGCTGGCGTATTACGGAGCTGCCTATCTTTGGAAGTACTCAAGGACACGAGTGTTTCTGAGGGCTTCTGGTAGCAGCAAATGTGAACGGGGTACAGCGCTGGAACAACTCCCCAAGAGAGGAACAGGAGATAGAGTTTGGACAATTCAGTGGAATATGCTACATAGTGTCACATAGCGCAAGCGATACCCATATGATGCAGGGATATATGCATCTGCGGAAGATGGCGGCGCTATATAAATACTAAATAATAATAATTTGCCTCACCAGGATTCCACTTTTATTTAGCTTTCCTGTATGACAAGAACACACAGCCAGCTCTAGGGGAAGAGGGAAACAAAGGTGAATGAGGGAGGGCTGGTGCACACCAAGAGGGCTTCTGAGCGTTTTTCAAATCAACAGTGATTTGAAAAGCGCTTGGCTAATGTTACCCTATGACAGTGTTCCCACAGCAGCGTTGTGATTTTTTCAAAATCGCAGGTATACTGCATGTAGCATGTTTTTGAGCAATTCATTCAAAAATCGCTCTGAAAATCACTTCACAAAATCACACTCACAAATTGCTAGCGATTGCTATTGTCATTTTGGCGTGCACTAGCCCAGAGAGAGGAGTGGAGAAATTGAGAATAGCCTGAGATGGAGCAGAGAACTTATCTGTATTGCAGTCCCACATCACACAGGCTACTTCCCTGTAATCGGACTCCTGTCCCTGTCAGTCTCTCACACAAGTCAGAAAGAAGCCCTCCTGGAGTCTAGGGACTGTCAAAAACTTTTCAGCTTGTTAAACACCTTACCCACACATGCAGTCATTATAACAATGGGGAGAGACCAGACAGATGTTTGCCCACAGACCCTCCAGGCAAGCTCTGCATCATGCTGTGCATATTTACCAGCTTGCCTGCACTCTAATTTCATCATGTCTGACACTTCTGTGCTGTGGAGAGTCCAGGACTCCATAATCAACATTCTCTCACTGCAGGCTGCATCTTCTTGTGAGGGAAGCTGGGCTGACTCTCTCATTCTATTAGCTGGAGGGAGGCACCAGAAGTTAGAAGGTAGGGAGAATGAGGCTGTTTATATTATGAGGGCTTCCCTGGCTGAATACACAGCTCAGTGCAGGGGGGAGGTTCTAGACACCCGGAATAGCCCCCTCAGTTCGCCAGTGTAACCTATGATACGTAGTTTGCATAGCTCTCAATAAATATATACATGCGCTATCCACGCATGTAAATTTTACTGTTATTTAGTGAATAGACCCCTAGGAGTGGTGACCCATCATCCCTTGCAGAAAAGCCTTTGACAGCCCTGCAAAAGAATTTGACAGGTGCCCTGCCCTGCCCTGGGAAAGCCTTTAACAGATGGTTGTATTACTAGTTGTGACAGTAAATCAGGATCTCAGCATCATACTAGTCATACAAGCCATACCATAAAAATCTATTGTTAGGGCCCACCCTCAGTCCCACCGTATGGGGCATATGGGGGCATATGGATGAAGTTTAGTAGATGTAAACATGGTTAGATGTACCTTTGAAACGATTGTCTTTAAAGAGAACTCTAATTAGGGTTTGTACAGTTCTGCGATTCTGTCCATTGTATTACAATGTATTAGACCGCCTTGAAGCAACTCCTGCAAATTAAAAGCTAGTTGTCCATGGGATTGGCTGTGGGTAAGGAACATTTATTCATGGACCTCTTTCTTTTCTTCAGCACCAAAGTGACTTATAAACAAGATCATTTAAAATCACCTCTACTGAACACTGTGGTTGAGACCTCTCTGCGCGTTCTATCCAGTATGATTCCTAAAAGCATACAGCATTCAAAATCCATATGATTTATTGGAGGAACTAATAGCAACTAACAGCCCTTTCTCTCTGAATCCTTAGTCCACACATGCAATCAATCCTCCAAAACCTAGCATGGGAAATTGGTGATACTTTTTTGTCGACATATGGCATGGAAAAGCAAATGCTGGACAGAGTAGGCTGCACAATCATTGAGTAATTGCCTGGAAAGCGTGCTGCCAACACTTGTGAGTCATGGACTTGGTGTATTCAAGTTGCTACGGTTCAAAGTAATATGGAAAGGGCCTTGGCATGACAAATGGCACTATTTATGATGAGAGAGATAGTAACATAAAAGAACAATAAAGCACTGTGGTGAAATAACTGAATCCAGTGCACAACTCAGGCATCTGCATTATTAATTATTTAATCTAACTGTAAAGGGCAGGCTGTTACTACTTGCTCTTCTAAGGGGTTTGTTATTTCCTGATGGCCCAGGTTCTGGATAGGAGCATTGCATCATATATCCTTTTGGAGTTTGATGACAGAATGGTCAGGATTGTAATATTAGGAATTTTACCAAACATTGTATTTCTTTGTATAACTTTTACTTTGTCTGATTCTGATAAGACTTGCTAATGGCTGGACTGACAGACTGATAAAAAATACTGTCATGGTTTAAAGTGTAACTGTCGGGCATACAATCAAAAATCAATTCTTTATTTTTATCTGGTAAACAAGTAATAATACTGCTAACCAGGCAATCCATAGTTACATAGTTATTTGGGTTGAAAAAAGACATACGTCCATCGAGTTCAACCAGAAAACAAAGTACAACACCAGCCTGCTCCCTCACATATCCCTGTTTATCCAAAGGAAAGCAAAAAACCCTTACAAGGCATCGTCCAATTAGCCCCAAAAGGGAAAAAATTCCTTCCCGACTCCAGATGGCAATCAGATAAAATCCCTGGATCAACATCACTGGGCATTACCTAGTAATTATAGCCATGGATGTCTTTCAATGCAAGGAAAGTATCTAAGCCCCCTTTAAAGTTAAAAATCACTATTACTTTTCTTGTTGATAAATGATCATTCCCCAGTTTACCTGACTCTTATTTGGTACATTGCCGAACAAAAGAAATTGCAGGGCATGCTGGCTTGTCTTTTTTTGCTTATTTACTTTCCCCTCAGACTTACCTAATGCAGCCTGATTGGCTGAAGCCTCTTTGCCTCATGTTTTCCCCTCCCACACCTCTGTTTCTCTCTGATTGGCCAATTTTTCTCATGCTGACACAATGCACTTTTTATTGCAGAGCTGGGTGGGAGCGCCTGAAGACTGGGAGGAGGGGGGAAGAGTAAGGGAGGAAATGACCTCATGATTGGCTTCAAGATAGACACAATTAAAATGGAGAATCCTAACAAGGATTTTCTCTTTTTGTACTATGAAACAATCACTAAAATCAAAATATGGACAGTGCAATACATATGTTATGTAAGCAAAGCAAGCATTTATCTACTTATATATGTGTTTTTTTCTGAGATAGTATGGCTAACAGCTCCTCTTTAAAGGGCCCATTCATAAATACTAATATTTCAATTTAATTAAATGCAAGTAATATTTTATTTAATGCTAGGCATGTGGTGGGAAGAGGGTGGGGAGGAGGCACACCAAAATCTGCATCATTTGCATTTACAAGTGTATCCACTCACAGTGGCCATTCCAAGAAGGTATGACTCCTCCATTTGGTAGATTTGTTAGATTTATTTTTAGGCAGGGTTTAAACTGGTTTAGATTTCAAAGGGTTTAGATTTCGATTTTTTTTTTTACAAAATCACTATCATCCCTCATCCAACATATTTCAGTAGCATTGTAATTATACATAAGTTTGTGTGCAAATCACATTTTGAGATTTCAGATGGCAGATCGACCGGTTTGCTTAAAAAAAGTGAGCTATTTTAAAGTTAGATACATTTTAATGTAAATTAAGTTCACTGAAAAATCACAAAATGAAGCTTCACATACAAATGCATGCAAAGTTTTCAAAAAAGCAAGCGAAAGTTCCAATAAAAAAGGCCACCTCACAAACAATGACAAGTGTGAATGGCCCCTTTATGAATACAGCATGAGGAGTAAAAATGTATTACATTTTAAAAACACTTCATTGTGAAAATATGTTGTTAATGGAATTCTCATTTGATACACTATAATAATAGAATTGGCCTATTGGAGGCCATGCATAAGCATTAGCTTTGTGCAGACTACCTCTTTATACTAATCAATTATCCTATATAATAAAACTAGAGATGTCGCGAACCCGCATTTTTTTTTTGTTCACGAACACGAACTTGCAAAAAGGTTTGCGAACCGGCGAATCATGCGAACCGCAATAGACTTCAATGGACAGGTGAACTTTCAAAACTACAAACACTATTTCTGGCCACAAAAGTGATGGAAAAGATGTTTCAATCCCTAAAGGGCAGAAATCACATTGCATTCCTAAATTGGAGGCATAAAGTGCTTTAAAACATCTTGTGTGTGTATACATGGATCAGCAGGTAGTGTAAGTAGTCTACTGCTTCACACTGACAGACCAAACTCACTGTGTAACGCACCGCAAACAGCTGTTTGTGTAGTGATGGCCATGCAGGACTGGTGCGCACAATGGCGAGAGTGCAGGCGATAGCCATTTTCAAGCCCATATGGTCTGGCTGAGGTAGCTCAATGACAGAACAACAGTGACTGATTGTCCAGCTGATCGAATTTGGTCTGTCCACAATGAAGCAACGACCTTATTATCTTATCTTCCCAACACACTCATATAGGTCTGGTCATTGCTTCATTGTGATAGGCAAGCCTCTTTACCGCGGCAAGGTAATGATGACGAAGGGGAATTGACACATGTACGTGCCTTTTGTATTGTTGTTGCAGCCCCAGTGCATCCAGAAAAATTAGGCAGGCATGTTCATGCACCAGAAAAATGATTATTCTTTTTGTTCAGGAATCCACTTGGAGTCCTGGAACCTGTTGGTGGTGGCAGAGAAGGCAGTCAAGCGGCCTGCAGGCAAAGCTGCTGTGTGGGGGGACTGACTTAGTCTTGGGGTAGGCAGCAGCGGCCGGCAGGCAGAGATGCTGTGTGGGGACTGACTTAGTCTTCAGGCGGGGAGTAGCCCTCCAGAATCCATGCCTCATTCATTTTGATTAAGGTGAGGTACTGGACACTTTTTTGACCTAGGCGACTTCTCTTCTCACTGACAATGCCTCCAGCTGCACTGAAGGTCCTTTCTGACAGGACTCTTGAGGCAGGGCAAGCCAGAAGTTGGATGGTAAATTGGGATAGCTCTGGCCTCAGGTCAAGCCTGCGCACCCAGTAGTCCAGGGGTTTATCGCTGCTCAGACTGTCGATGGTTCTTTCTCTACCATTGTTAAAGAAAGGGTATGGCCGGGGAATCGGGGTTTGATTCCGGTCCGGAGTGGGAGCCTGAGAAACGGCTACCACCACACATCCAAGGAAGGCAGCAGGCATGGCACGCATGTCCCGACTCGGGGAGGTAGTGATGAAAAATAACAATACTGGACTCTTTCGAGGCCCTGTATAATGATGAGTACACTTGAAATCCTTTAACAGGAATCTGTTATGGAGGGCAAGTCTGCCATTCATTCTACTGTGTGATGAACTCTCTTTGGTACTTTCTGCACCATGGTGACCACGGGTAGCAGCCAGAGAATCAGGGTTTGATTCCGATCTGGAGTGGAAGCCTGAGAAACGGCTACCACCACACATCCAAGGAAGGACTCAAAGTGCTGTATAAGTAATGTACCTGCCCTGACCGTGCTTTTCAGACCAGGCATCTGTGGTCAGATGGACCCTTGACCCAATGCTGTGTGCCAGAGAGGACACCACTTGCCTTTCAACATCACGGTACAGTTTGGGTTTCGCCTTTTTAAAAAAATAATTGCGGCCTGGTATCAATGTGCAGTCACAGATGCAGTGAAAGGTATGCAGTGACTGGTATAATACAATGTGCAATCACACAGGTGCAGTGAAAGGTATGCAGTGACTGAGATTACAACACAATATGCAGCTGTCACACAGGTGCAGTTAACAGGTATGCACGGACTGATATATAAAACAGCGTGCGGTCACACAGGTGCAGTGAACAGATATGCAGTGACTGGTATATAAAACTGCGGGCTGTCACACAGGTGCAGTGAAAGGTATACAGTGACTGGTATTACAATACAATGTGCAGCTGTCACACAGATGCAGTTAACAGGTATGCACAGACTGGTATATAAAACAGCGTGTGGTCACACAGGTGCAGTGAACAGGTATGAAGTGACTGGTATATAAAACTGCGTGCTGTCACACAGGTGCAGTGAAAGGTATATAGTGACTGGTATTACAATACTATGTGCAGCTGTCACACACACAGGTGCAGTGAAAAGGTAGGCACTGAATGTGCTGGGCCTGGCACAGTATAGCTATTAGCAAGAACCAGCTGCGACAGACAGGGCTGTATATGCAGTGTCAGTGGGCCACACCAAGAAAAAAAACACATCACAAGAACATTAGCTCTCAAAAGAGCTGTTTTGGTGGTGCTTTTCAGCAACAAATATCAGCAATGAGCAAGCTAAAAGACCTCTTAACTATTGTTTTTCCTATCTCTCCAATGGCCGACGCTGCTGCCTTATATAAGGATGGGGGGTGGACCTCCAGGAGGGAGTGCAGCTTAATTGGCTGCCATGTGTCTGCTGACTGTGATGTAGAGGGTCAAAGTGTAGCCCAATTATGTAGTATAGGAGGCGGGTCGAACTGCCATAAATCTGCGAATAAGTTCGCATGCGAACCGTTCGGGTTATCTCTAAATAAAACCCCTCTGCCTATGTGTCCGTGCGTTTTGCCCAGCGCACATGTGCAGTACATAGGGCAGACTTGGGACATCAGGACGGGTGCAGGGGGTTGCGCATGTGCGAGAGCAAGGCTGGAGCGGGGGAAAGTAGGAGAAGCGGGTGAGGGGGTCGTGGCTGATCCCTAGTGGCCGTTTGGAAACGGGCGGGCTGATTTCTACTAGGATAAAACTACAATTAGTTGCATAAATTCATGACAATAGCACAAAGAGGAACTGTAGTGAAAATAACTTAATAAAATTGCTTATTTTATTATATTATTTAGACAGTGTTTAGACAGTTGTACTATCTTTCCTCAGGTGATCGCTGAAGAATGTTTGGTTACAGAGCATTCCAAAACCAGTATGAAATATGCTGCTCGGTCTCCCTAAATGCTCGGGGAGGGGGGGGAGAGTTGAATTCCACACAGCAAGGGGGTTGTGATGCTGAAATCGGGATACCTAATTATGGATGTCCTGAATCATTTACTGCATTCTACCATATGTCACTAAAGGGCCTCTTAAGTTTTTTTCTTGAACATGTCATTCCTACAAACTTTCAAAAGCTATTTCATTTTGGTAATGGTGTTGAAAGCATGTCCTCTGGAAAATGTAAAAGAACATGTATTGTAATTATTACTGTATTATCATAGTATCATTCTATATTTTTATTGTTAGTACTTACTTTACATTTTCTTGTATACATGTTCTCGTAATATCGATGCATACTGTCTTCAATTATTAATATAATCATCATCATTACTGTTATTGTAATGACAACAGAATGACATTATTATAGCATTTGCACTGGCTATTAACTTTATTTTTTACTGTTTTCTCATTTCTAAGGCTTAACATTTCACAATATTTTAATTGCCTTTCAGTTGTTTTAAATTATAAAAACATTTATCCAAGACTCTAGTCTGGTGGGTGATTTGTAAGCATTAAAAGACAGATGACATTTCTGAATAAACAACAGAACAGGTCATGCCGTCTACAAAGACATTCACTTCTGGCTTGTACTCCGTTAATTATAACTTTCTTGAATAAAGTGCTGACAGAAGGTTACTTACGGTTTTACTTCTTCCATCCTCTCAGGAACTGAAAAAGTAATAAATTAAGACAATGCTATAATTTTTTTTAATCAATGTAAAATGCAAGTAATGGACATGTACATCTACACAGGTAAGGACACAACTCCATCCTGACTGTTGTGTTAAGATATACAATCATTTGGGGAAATTGTGTAAGCACAAAAACTCAGTAAATTGTCCTGTGGCCATAGGATCCCATGCACTGGAGAAACTGGGGGCATATTGAAGTAGACCTACTGTATATCAAGACATACCATGTTGCATATTATAATATATATGTGTATATATATATATATATATATATATATATATATATATGTGTATACATATATATATATATATATATATATATATATATATATATATATATATATATATATATATATATATAGCAGAAGTAGTCACCCTGCTTTTATCCACATAATTTTCTTCCCTTTTTTGTAGAAAAAGTAACAAAAAAGTGTCTGTCTGGGCACCTGATGACGTGATTATTCCTCAAGCTTATAACTTATAATGTCTTGTTTAAAATTCCAAAACAAACGTTACCTAAGTAAAGTAATGGGGGGGGGGGGGGGGGCTGTGGTATGGGTCTACTTTATGCAGGAAATTTATCACTGGATTTCTCTCATATCGTTGCAAATCCAAAGGATGTTTACAGTACAAGTTTGCAAAATTTGTTCATGGTTACATTTGGATTCAGAAATGAAGATGAAATAAAAATCTCAGTTATGTGCCCGAAACAGAAGTTGGAACCGTGTATCGTGCTTTAAGGCTGTTATGCAGTATGTGTATTTTTAACTCAGAACCTTAGGCCCTGTTCACACTTGCGTTTTGGCAAGTAAACGGACCGGATCCTGATCGGATCCTGATCGGATCCTGACCTGATCCTGATCAGAACCGTACGGTTCCGATCCGGATCCGGTCCGTTTGTATCAGGCATGCATCAGGCTGCCATCCGGATCCGTGGGCAAAAAATAGTTAAATTTTAATAAAAAAATGTTGGGGTCAGCAGAAGGTGCACCCGGTGCACCTGTAGAATGAGGTTCCTCCGCTGCAGGCCTCACCTCCACCTCCGACATTCTGCCAAACAGCTCCAGCACGTCTGTTACTGCTGCTCCACTCCAGACATGCTTGGCCCATGTGTCCCCATCCGAAATGGCCGCTTGGATACGCCTAGGAAGTGGGGTAGAACGTCAGGTTTTTGTAGGCAGTGTGTTCTGTGCCTTCCGTTCCCCATTGGTTTCTGTGTTCCAGATGGTGCTGTCAGGCTCCAGTCCGGCTCCGGTCCGGGTGCGTGGGCCGGAGATCCGGACCCAAAAAATAGCGCATGTTGGAAAATTGTCCGGAGTCCGGATCCGGTCCGGCTCTGTACTGTACGGAACGGACACGTGTGAACGTCCGCATAGACTTTACATTGCTATGCGGAACGTACGTTCCGTTTGTACAGTATGCGGTCCGGATCAGATCCGGAAAATCTGGATAGAGAACGCTAATGTGAACCGGGCCTTATCCTTCAATGGTGAGTAACTGAGTTAGATTCTGAAAAGGTGTCCATACATCAGGTGACTTAGCGGCTGATTGAACCATCCGATTCGATGATTATAATTGAATCGGGTAAAAATCGGTGCCGCCTGGAGCGACGATGTGACCATTTTCAGGCCAAAATTGTTTGCATGTATTTGCTGCAAGATGTCAGGCCAGCGTGCTCATTGGTACGTGGCGTTATCGGCATATGGTATCGGAACGAGCGATAGAACCCGTAAAATGTGCCTCTCAAAAAAAGGGACAGTTGGGAGCTATGCCTAGTTTGGTCGTTCTGAAATCATTCCTACCTGCAGGCTTTTTCTGGCACATCTTGTAGAGGACCACTAAGAGAACAACAGCAATACCAGCTACAACACACACCACCACAGGAACAATTACTCCTGAAAGGAAAAAAAGGAATTCTTAATAATACAGCTTACTATATTTTGAGCATGTTATCTGCCCTATTTAAATTATCTGTAATAAAAATATTTCTGCATTGTTATTAAAAGCAACATCTTGATGATTTGGATTAAAGCACAACTCTACTGAAAACATACTTCTTTTCAAAGCATTGGATGGAATTGCATTTTTATTGCCATGTGCACCTCACTGAGGTTCATTCACCTATGTATTATTATTATTATTATTATTCATTTATTGCTCTGATATTTTTTGCACTGTTTTACAGCATTTTACAGAGTACAGTGAACATCTCACATCCCTAATTGTCCTACAAGAGAATTTACATTCTAATGTCCTTACTGTAATCAGGTTTTACCTTAGTCAATCTGAGAAAGAACTAATTAACCTTCTTGTATATTCTTTGGATGTGGGAGAAATCAGGAGTGCCTGGTGGAGACCCACTCACGCATGGGGAGAACATGCAAACTCCACACAGATAGTGTTTCCACTTGGTTTGCTCCGGTCTGTGGAATGTGGTGCTTTCTTAAATATGCTAAATGTGCTGAAGCAAAAAGCAGCAGAATTCTGGTATAGGTGCAGCTACAGTGTCAAGCCACTGGATGGGCCAATGCTTAAAGACTCCATGTGTATTCAAGAAAAACAAGAGGAAAGACCTACATAGACCTTGCATAGAAGGCCAAGACTGGGATTAACAGGGACCCATTGCGTGTCACCATTGAATTGAGCAAGAGTAGCTGTGGCATATGACCACGGATCAGATGCAGTCTGTGACAATACACTGCTGTTATGGGGGACGAAATCAAAGAAGAACATAAGTGAAACTGCAAACCCTGACTTGATTAATTAAAATTTGTTGATTTGCATACATATGGGAGACTGCGGTCACACAACCCCTAGTTCAACAACCTGTAGGAAATGGAAAGAACTAAATTACTACCATAGACTATCAAACCAATTGTACAAAGTTTTACTTAAATTCAGCCCATTTTTGCAAAATCACTTGTGCTCTCCAATGATTTCCAGACTAGGAGGAGTAGATCCGGGCCAATCTGTCATTGCCTGTTAAATTACAATACAAAACCTGAGCTATAACATGAGGCTGAGTATATACTGATAGATCTTCTAGTCAGAAGGCCATTCTAATGGATTTAACTCTGGGCATTTTTTAAAGGATAACTGACATGAGGCAAAGCTACCTAAAGTAAGCAGCAGGGAGGTATGTTCCTGCTGGATCCACATACCTCTGTGCATTGTTCATTTCTCTCTTTGTTACCCATGCCTTATAATTGAAAAATTTGACTTTTGCTTAAAGAAGTAATTTCAGGCAAGAAGAGGCAGGTTTGTTGTATTGTCCCCTTCTATCACCTACCCATTCTCTCCTCTTAAGGGGAACGAATGGGGTGAGGAAGAGGAGGGAATGGGAGGGAGATGCAAAGGAACATTACAGTACGTCTGCCTCTTCCAGTCTGAAAATTTGGCTTTAGCAGAAAATCAATATTTTCAAGGAGCAGTTATGGGGACCGAGGAGCGAAACAGACAACGCACAGAGTTATGTGGATCCAGCAGTAACATACCTCTGTACTTACCTTAGGTAGCTTTGTTTTGAGTCAGGTGTGCTTTAACAATCATGGATTTACAGATAGTCCCTGACTTACAAACACCCAACACCCGCCTATATGAACGCCCGCCGATTTATTGCAATGACGTCATGAAGTCAGGGACTACCTCTGCTGCTCTCCCCAGCCGCATTCCTTTAGCAGAGTAGCTTCCCCAGCGGAAGCTGCAGCATGTCTCAACTGGTCCATGGACGCCTGCAGTGATCAGTGAAGTCCTCTCTCCCTTCACTGTTCCACTATGTCGGCTTCTCTCGTATTGCATATGGGCGCAATCAGGAGAAGCCACCATTAGGGGGAACAGTGAGGAGTAAGAGGACATTACTGAATGCCGCAGGCACCATGGACCAGGTGAGACATACTGCGGCCTCCACTGTGCCTACTCTGCTAAAGGTAGGGGCTGAGAGAGCAGGCAGCACGGAGGCATTAGAAGCACAGTAGGACATGAGACACAAGGGGACATGGAAGGCACAGGGGGACATGGAAGGCACAGGCGGACATAAGAGGCACAAGGGGGACATGAGGAGGCACAAGGGGGATATGAGAAGGCACAAGGGAGACATAAGGAGACACAAAGAAGACAAAGGAACCTTAGAGGGAGACAGCGATGAAACAGAGGGGGACACTGGAGTCACAGGAGAACAGAAGTGACACACAATAAACCTGGAGGCACAGGGGACAGAGAGGGCACTGTGTTCCGATTTAAGAACGGATTCAGATTAACAAGGAACCTACAGTCCCCTTCTCATTCATTAACCGGAGACTACCTGTATTTCATATGTTTTCGTGGAAACTACCAGTTAAAATATACTACAATATTATTCTTAAAGATGCTGGAATAGAAAGAGAATAAAATAAAGCTGGCATTTTACATTCACAGTTCATAAAGACATAACCCTCTTTTCATAAAAAAAAATGTTGACCTTTGAAAAGAAATGCAGTTTAAAAATAACAGAGAACCTGTAAAACAATTTCGTGGTGCCAGGATATTAGCCAAAGGGAAAACTCAGAAGGATCAGTGAAAACTGCTGCTGATAAACAACACATACCACGGTGAGGTTTTTGTACCTCAGTGTGATGTTTATAGACTACTTGGCTTCATCTGGAATTTTGCATTATATCATATTGAACAAACAACATCAACAAATGTGTATATGAGTTATCTAAGGGACTATGATAACAATGCTAGTCTGCTATAAAATAAATCCACGGGATTCATTCCGGTTATTCATGGAGTGGGACAGACTCCAAGTCACAGCTAGGGCCATAGAGCTCTTTGGAGCCATGACTGAAACTCTCTTGGTAGCAACATGAATATATTAGGCAGAACTACGCAGAGAAGTGCAGGAAAATCATTTTCTCTTTGAAAAGTGTTACTTATTTCTGCTGTACACAGTTTTTTTTTTTTTAATAAAATCTAATGTTTCCAAAATAATTGGTGGGGAATGGGATCAGACCCCCCCCCCCCCTCCCTCACCTGGAGCTCCCACGTCCGCGCTTCCCCTCCAGCTATTTTCGCAAAATTTAGAGCTGGCAGTGAGTGAGGAAGCAATTACTCACTTACTTCCTTACTTGCATTCCATTGCTCGCTGCGTCACTTCCTGCATTGCATTGCTGCCCCCCCTTTCTGGCTGTCACCCCCTCCAGTTTACCTACGGGGCGGCATCCTTACAAGTTTGCCTCAGGTGGCAAAAAGTCTAGAACCAGCCCTGCAATCAGCACAACTTGCATCACCTGGGTAATGTTCAAAGTTACTATGGTAATGTGCGGTTGCAAGTTGCGCTAATTGATTTACATGCACTACTCCCCAGCATTAGCAAATTTACAAACACGGCAAATTTACCAAAAGTTAGTGCATCAGGTACCTTGCCTGTCAAAGTGAGATAGCCTATCTCAGATAGGGATAACAGGGAGAGACTATGGTGCCATCTTGTCACATCACTATGGTAACAAGTAAAAAATGTGCACTTACTGTATATGTTATGATGTCTGAAACAGTGGCTTATGCAGCAGTCTATTGTTACTGTTACTATAACCCTTGTCAAAAGGGGAATATCCATACATTGGAGTAAAAATGTTGCATGCTATATATAAACCATACACTACAAACGTGTACACACTGTACAACATAGGCACATTGCTCTCCTGGCTGAGGCCACACCCACATTCTCTTCAAAAGTCTGTCTTTCCTCTCTTGCCTGAAGCCACACCCTTATTCACTTGAGATCCAGGCTTTCTCCTCCAGATTTTTGGACACACCCACATTTTTCTGAGAAGCAGGTAGCATAAGAAGTGAGCAGGGCCAGCTGAGGAGATTTGTGAGACCGTTCTGATCGAATCGGCTAGAAATTGATGCAGTAGAAAGCATGTTCGATCGGCAGATCAATCAATTTCTGTCTGATTTCGAATGATCGGTCCGGACAGAACATCTGGGTCAATCGGCTACTGGCAGCAGATCGATGGCCCATAGGGTTGCATTGGATTGAATGGTGCAACACTGCATTTCGATTGATTTTCAATAGATTTGATTCTGAAATCTATTGGAATTCTGTTCCTACTGTGTGGCACACATCAGATAGATTCCTGTCAGATTCGACCAGACTGGAATCTATCTGATGGTCGAATCTGCTGCTAATCTATAAGTGTATGGGTGCAGAGGCGTATCTAGAGGGGTGCAAGCATGGCTTGTGTCATGGGCACCACAGCACCGTGGGCTCCATGTCTGCCCCTGTGCTGCACTGCCATGCCTGCCCCTGTGCCTCCCAGTCATTCAGACCTCAGATCAGATTAATTCTGTTATCTGGGGAACATGGCTACTTAACTTATAAATGCACTTGGCTTAGTGTTAGAAAAGAGGACAGAAAGGGAAATAAGAAGAGAGATTTCCAAAACAGTAACTTCAGCAGTATCCACGCCCCAAAACACAGGCAACCATAACATGTACATGAGAAGGTGTGCTAATATTAGTAGGAAAGGGGCGCAATTTTAGGGTTTGCCATAGACACTCTGATACCCAGATACGCCCCTGTATGGGTACCTTTAGATTTGGTTACAGAGAGGACACAGTGGATTACAGACAGTTCCTGTGCCACAATAAATGACAGAAAGCAGAGAGGGAGCAGATTAAAGAAATGGTTAATGTACCAAAGTGATTGAATAGGAGAAAAAAAAGAGAGAGCGCGCAAGAGAAGATTAAAGAAATAGTTAATGTGCCAGAGTGATTCATCTCATGCCCCTGAAAGCCAGGCACACATCCAGAACCACTGATGTATAGTGAGCCTTTAGCTATAGAGACACCGATCCAACACTCTTAAGGTGGCCATACACTGGTCGATTTGCCATCAGATTCGACCAACAGATAGATCCCTCTCTGATGGAATCTGATCAGAGAGGGATCGTATGGCTGCCTTTACTGCAAACAGATTGTGAATTGATTGCAGCATGAAATCGATTCACCATCTGTGAAGCTGCTGCCCCCCCCCCTCATACATTACCTGCTCCGGCCTGCTGTCACCGATGTCTTCTTCTCCGCTGGGTTCCGCATTCCGGTCCGGGCGACTTCACTTCTTTCTGTCCAGGGAAGTTTAAACAGTAGAGGGTGCTCTACTGTTTAAACTTCCTGCCGGGACAGGAAGTGAAGCCAGCCAGCCCGGAACGCAGAACCCAGCGGAGAAGTAGACATCGATGACACGCGCTGGCCGGAGCAGGTAATGTATTGCCGTCGTATTGCGTCGGTCGTCGGGCATTCAAACACCGCCATCGACGCACTCCCGACCCGCCGGCGATTGAGAAAAATCTTCCGCACGGACGTCTCGACGGGAACGCTTTATTTCGGACGGAAATCAATTGTTTGCGTAACAATTTCACAACAGATTCGATCACAGTGATCGAATCTGCTGTATATCAGCGAGAAAATCGTTAGGTGTATGGGCCCCTTTACAGCTGTTTTGGACTTAATGGTTCTCATCAGCTCATGACAGTTATTGATATCACCCTAAAGGCAGCCATACACTGGTCGATTGCCACCAGATCGACCAGCAGATAGATTCCTCTGTAATCTAATCTGATCAGAGAGGGATCTATTGGCTGCCTACACTGCAAAAAGATTTTTAATTGATTTCACTATGAAATCGATTCACAATCTGTGCAGCTGCCGCTGTTGCCCCAGCATGCATTACCTGATCCGGCCGGCACGAGTCCCCCGGTCTCCACCGTCTCTTCTCCGCTCTGGGCTCAGGCTTCTCTATACTTCCTGTCGGGGGAAGTTTAAACAGTAGAGGGCACTCTACTGTTTAAACGTCCCCCGACAGGAAGTAGAGTGAAGCCGGAACCCAGAGCAGAGAAGAGACCACGAGAACAGCAGGGACACACGCCGGCTGGATCAGGTAATGTATTGCCGCTAGCGTCGGTCGTTCGAACACCACTATTGACGCATTCCTGACCCGCCGGCGATCAAGCAAAATTTTCCACATGGATCGACGGGATCGATTTCGGGCGGAAATCGGTTGATCGGTCAGCGTTTGTGTATCCAGTTAACAGCAGATTCGATCACAGTGATCAAATCTGCTGCATATCGGGCAGGAAATCGAGTAAGTGTATGGGCATCTTAAAGGTGGCCACTAATGACCCAATATTTTTCATCCAATTTTACCAAATCTATGTAGTAGAAGGGTAAATTGAGTTAACATATTAAATGGATAATTTAGGCAGTTCCCTTATATTACATAGAAATGGTAAGATTGGATGAAAAAGATTGGATCATAAGTGGCCACCATAAGAAATAGAATTTGGACCAGTACTTAGAAATACCCAAATAGCTCACGGTGACCCAAACCTACTAGGAAAGTATAAGCGGCTTAAGGAGACTAAAAAGGCAAAATTATATCCTACCTAATAAAAGGCAAGTGTCCCTGCGTCCCATGTCTGTCCCAGTGGCATACCTAGGGCATTTGGCACCCGGTGCTGGGTATTAAAAGACCCCCCCCCCCCCCCAAAAAAAATGGCTGCAACATCGCGGCAAAAAATGGGTGTGGCCATGACCGGATGAGGGCGGAGCTAACTGTAATTTAAAGTATTAGCTAGTATAGTTGCCCCAGTATAGCTAGTATAGTTGCCCCCAGTATAGCTAGTATAGTTGCCCCCAGTATAGCTAGTACAGTTTCCCCCAGTATAGCTGCCCCCAGTGAAGCTATTATAGTTGCCCCCAGTGAAACTAGTTGCCCCCAATGAAGTTAGTATAGTTGCCCCCAGTATAGCTAGTTTAGTTGCCCCCAGTATAGCTAGTTTAGTTGCCCCCAGTATAGCTAGTATAGTTGCCCCCAGTATAGCTAGTATAGTTGCCCCCAGTATAGCTAGTATAGTTGCCCCCAGTATAGCTAGTATAGTTGCCTCCAGTATAGCTAGTATAGTTGCCCCCAGTATAGCCAGTATAGTTGCCCCCTGTATAGCTAGTATAGTTGCCCCCAGTGAAGCTATTATAGTTGCCCCCAGTGAAACTAGTTGCCCCCAATGAAGTTAGTATAGTTTCCCCCAGTATAGCTAGTTTAGTTGCCCCCAGTATAGCTAGTTTAGTTGCCCCCAGTATAGCTAGTATAGTTGCCCCCAGTATAGCTAGTATAGTTGCCCCCAGTATAGCTAGTATAGTTGCCCCCAGTATAGCTAGTATAGTTGCCCCCAGTATAGCTAGTATAGTTGCCTCCAGTATAGCTAGTATAGTTGCCCCCAGTATAGCTAGTTTAGTTGCCCCCAGTATAGCTAGTTTAGTTGCCCCCAGTATAGCTAGTTTAGTTGCCCCCAGTATAGCTAGTACAGTTGCCCCCAGTATAGATGCCCTAGGAGGGGGGAAGCAGCGCTAGAAGGAGGGGCAGTGGGGGCAGCGGTGGGGAGGGTGGACATATCCCCCCCTCCCTCACCTGGGACCACTCCTTCTGCCTCTCTCCCCCTCCATAGATTACCGGCGGCAAGTGCAGGGGCGGCGAGGAGGCGTGCAGAGAATTACTCATCACTTCCGCGTTCCAAGCGCTGGCAGCGTCATGTCGTCACAGATCTCCGCCTACAATGCCGCCCACTGTGCTTCCGCTAATCAGGAAGCACAGTGGGCGGCATTGAAGGCGGAGATCTGTGACGACATGACACTGCCAGCGCTTGCAACATTTCATCCATCTGTGTCAAAGAAATATTCCACCAAGAAGACTGAAGAAGGCCTCAAAGGTATTGTCCATTAAATGGTAGCTCAGGATTAGGCCAATGCACTTGGTTACCTTTTTGGCTCTTTGGAGTTTCTTTATTTGGTCCGTCGATCTGATTTTTATCAGGCCGAGCTGTGAAACCTGGTATAAAAAACAGAATAGTTAAAATAGTAACAAAATTTTGAACCTTATTTCTTCTATCTTATGAGTTTCCATAGCTGTTCTAATGTGCTCTGTCTTACTGCAGCCTTTCCTAGTTGCACAGTGGCTGTGTTATCTGTTATATGATCTAATCTTCTCTCCTCTGTCGGGCTCAGGCAGTCAGGCTGGAATGTGCTGTACTGCTTGTGATTGGATATAAGCTATACACACCCTCTCCAGGCCCCCTGCACACTCTGTATGACTCACACACTGAGCTACTCTCAGCCTATCACTTGCTATGTCTTTTGTTTGTAAACACTGCATAAAAATGTCAATTACAAGCCAGGATTGCAGCAGGGAGTGGCAGAAACAGCACAGAGGGGCCCAGGAGAAAATAATGAATAGAATGGTATGCTTTTTATTGTAAGAATTTTACAGTACAGATTCTCTTTAAGAAATTGTCAAATTACCTAACAATGTGCTCACCTTGGTAATATGTATAAGGATACTGACCATCTCCAGCACTTCGCCAGCAGTATGTTGTGATACATGGGACACAAGTTTCTTTTCAAGCCACTGACTAAACTAAGGCATCCAATCAGACTTCTAATCTTTCCAGTAAGAAAATGCTAAACCGGTCTGAAAGTCACTCTGCGTGAAACTATTAAAGCCCTATTTCAACCACACATTTTTTAATAATAAATTGGCCCTAATGTGCACTGCATATCTGTACTTTTTGCATTAAACATATTTAAAGGCTGGTTGAGTCCCTTAGTTCCACTTCTAGCTGAGATAATAGTGCCATTTTATTGGACAGCTGTCAAAACTCTTCCCCATCCTATTATCAACCACATGTGGGAAGCTGACCCAGCTCCCCCACTGGGCTGATAAATCCTTTATAAACAGCACTAACTCAGCTTAAAGGGAATCTGAAGGGATTACAAAAAAACAAAAACAGATACTCACCTATGGAGAGGGAAGGCTCTGGGTCCTATAGAGCCTTCCTGTTCCTCTCACAGTCCGCTCGTTCCAGCGCTGCCTCCTCCCAGTATTTTGGTTTAATATGGAATGCTCCATCGGGAATGCTGGTAGACTCTCAAACGTCCAAACGTAGGGTGCATACACACATCTAAATTTTGATTGGCCAATGACTGGACAATTTTACCACCTCCATGTAGAATGAGGACCAAGAGATGTTGAATACTATGAACAAATTGTGCAGGAAAGCTCTTATACTACATGAAAGTGGTAAAACTGGCCAGTTATTGGCCAATCAAAATTGGATGTGGGTATGCACCCTAAAAAGGACTACCTGGCCTCTAGGTATGTTCATATTTCTCCTGGTCTTACTAGAGTGCAGGGCTAGGGTAAACAATGTTGATTTGCATCGCGTTTTCACTTTAAAGAAGCTATGAACATCGGTTTTGCCTAAAGCCTAGTACACACTTTCAATTATGTTTGGCCAATCACTGACCAATTTTTCCACCTCCATGTATTATGTGGGTTTACTGAAATTGAATATTATGAGAAGATTGTGTAGGTTAACCAGCCGGGCGGTATGGACGAGCTCAGCTCAGCTCGTCCATCACCGCCGGAGGCTGCCGCTCAGGCCCTGCTGGGCCGATTTCCATCTTATAAAGAGCAGCACACGCAGCCGGCACTTTGCCAGCCGCGTGTGCTGCCTGATTGCCGCCGCTCTGCGGCGATCCGCCGCGAGCAGCGGCGAAAGAGGGTCCCCCCAGCCGCCTGAGCCCAGCGTAGCCGGAACAAAAAGTTCCGGCCAGCGCTAAGGGCTGGATCGGAGGCGGCTGACGTCAGGACGTCGGCTGACGTCCATGACGTCACTCCGCTCGTCGCTATGGCGACGATGTAAGCAAAACAAGGAAGGCCGCTCATTGCGGCCTTCCTTGTTTATTCTGGGCGCCGGAGGCGATCGGAAGAACGCCTCCGGAGCGCCCTCTAGTGGGCTTTCATGCAGCCAACTTTCAGTTGGCTGCATGAAATAGTTTTTTTTTTATTTAAAAAAAACCCTCCCGCAGCCGCCCCTGGCGATCTTAATAGAACGCCAGGGTGGTTAAACCTCAGGCCAGTTTCACACTGTGAATCTGCACCGAAAAACAGCCTATGGGGATTACTGCGTTAATATGCAGTAATCCCCGTCTGGCAGCAGGCCAAGCAGGAAGCGATGCTCACTTCCTGTGGCCGAATCAACGATGTGCGTGGAAGTTTATTGCTGAAATACGCTTCTACGCATGCACGACACATAAAACTTGCGGTGGCCTTTTTAAAACATGTGCCTCTCCATAGATTTACATGACTTCCGGTTCACCGCAGGTCGGCGCAGGAGTTGCACTGCAACGTAGGTATGCGCTCGCGTTAGACTGGCCATATCCGGTGCGCCGCATGCTGTATGAAAGCACTCAGACTTTCATTAGCATATCAGTGAGTAGCGGTAAAATTCCACAACGCACCAGTGTGAAAGGCCCCTCATACTACATGGAAGTAATATTGGTCAGTTATAGGCCAGGTTACACTGCACCTGTCACATCACGTGTTATAGCTGCCGTGCGACCAAGACAGTGAGATTTTTTTTCTTCTAGCTCCTAGGAATATTTGGATTTGCTCCCCTGGATATTTTTAAGGCTATAATTGTTTTAGTGACACTAATTATACTTTCCCAGTGAAAATACATATGCACTGTTTTACCTACCAAGGAGTTATTGTTGTGGGATGCTGACATCTGACTGACTTTCTGAAAAGAATTGTAAATCCTTTGGCAGTCCAAACGGGCCATATCCACCTGTTGCAGCTGTTTTCTATGCTGTTATGACAGAAACTGATACTGCCATAGACAGAGCTTAAATACTTACTAGTTTCAGGTTGCTGCAGTCTGGAGTTACTAATATAGTTTAAAAAAAAACTGACCTTTTAATCCAGTTGTTGTTTTCTCAGGAGGAGGAGCAGCGGAGCTGGGGACAACATTGTCCCTCTCAGTGGTAATTTTATCCCCATGCTTTGCATCTGAGAAAAACATAGGAGAAAATATCAGTCAAGTTTATCTAGTGACTATAGATACAGGTGCTTACAAATGCACATGTAACCACGCATGCACTTACACAGGCCTGTGCTGCTGCCCTGAACGCTAAAGGAGGGGGGAGCTGTAATGGAGGGGAAGCCGCAGTTGTGGGGAGGGTGACCCGACTGCTCCCTCTCTACCTCTCCCGGGCCACCCTCCGTGCTCCCCCTCCGCTGCAAAGTTAGCGCAGCAGGAAGTGCTGTAAACAGTCAGCAACTCACCTCTCTGCTTTCCAATCGCCGATCACTTGCTGCTGGTCTCCTCCTCTGCATAGCTGTGTGTATACATGCACTACTTCCTGTTCAGCAGATACTCTATCTGGTGGTGGTCAAGTAATTAAGACATGAAGGTCAGTCAGTCCGAAAATTTGGGAAAACTTTCAAAGTGTCCCCCAAGTGCAGTCTCAAAAACCATGAAACGCTACAAAGAAACTGGCTCACATGCGGACCGCCCCAGGAAAGGAAGACCAAGAATCACCTCTGCTGCGGAGGATAAGTTCATCCAAGTTATCAGCCTCAGAAATCACAGGTTAACAGCAGCTCAGATTAGAGACCAGGTCAATGCCACACAGAGTTCTAGCTGCAGACACATCTCTAGAACAACTGTTAAGAGGAGACTGTGTGAATCAGGCCTTCATGGTAGAATATCTGCTAGGAAACCACTGCTAAGGACAGGCAACAAGCAGAAGAGACTTGTTTGCGCTAAAGAACACAAGGAATGGACATTAGACCAGTGGAAATCTGTGCTTTGGTATGATGAGTCCAAATTTGAGATTTTTGGTTCCAACCACCGTGTCTTTGTGCGACGCAGAAAAGGTGAACGGATGGTCTCTACATGCCAGGTTCCCACCGTGAAGCATGGAGGAGGAGGTGTGATGGAGTGGGGGTGCTTTGCTGGTGACACCGTTGGGGATTTATTCAAAATTGAAGGTATACTGAACCAGCATGGCCACCACAGCATCTTGCAGCTGCATGCTATTCCATCTGGTTTGCGTTTAGTTGGACCATCATTTATTTTTCAACAGGACAATGACCCCAAACAGACCTCCAGGCTGTGTAAGGGCTATTTCACCAGGAAGGAGAGTGATGGGGTGCTGCGCCAGATGACCTGGCCACCACAGTCACCAGACCAGAACCCAATCGAGAGAGATGGTTTGGGGTGAGCTGGACCGCAGAGTGAAGGCAAAGGGGCCAACAAGTGCTAAGCATCTCTGGGAATTCCTTCAAGACCATTGGAAGACCATTTCAGGTGACTACCTCTTGAAGCTCATCAAGAGAATGCCAAGAGGGTGCAAAGCAGTAATCAAAGCAAAAGGTGGCTACTTTGAAGACTCTAGAATATGACATATTTGTAGTTATTTCACACTTTTTGGTTATGTACTATACTTCCACATGTGTTAATTTATAGTTTGGATGCCTTCAGTGTGAATCTACAATTTGAATGAGAAGGTGTGTCCAAACCTTTGGTCTGTACTGTAAACTGGGGGCACCTATCCATCTAACCTATACTGGGGGCACCTACTTATCTAACCTATGTTGCGGACACCTACCTATCTCACCTATACTGGGGTCACCCATCTAACCTATACTGGGGGCACCTACTTATCTAACCTGTACTGGGGGCTCCTACGTATCTAGTCTATAATGGGGGCACCTACCTATCCAGCTTATACTGTGGGCACATACCTAGCTAACCTATACTGGTGGCAATTATATACTGGCTACCTATATTGGAGGCACCTACCTAACTAACCTATACTGAGGGCACCTACCTATCTAAACTATGCTGGGGCAATTATTCTGGCTACCTATATTAGAGGCACCCACCTAGCTAACTGGTACTGGGGGCACCTACCTATCTAACCTATACCGGGGGCACCGGGGGCACCTGCCTATCTAACCTATACTGGGGGCAACTATACTGGCTACCTATACTGGAGGCACCTACTAATTACTGTCCTATTTTCCTCCACCTAATTTATTATCTCCTCCCCCATCTCTAAAGCTGTGTACACATGGTATTTGTTTTAATGAAAGCGATTGTTCTTGGTCAACTTAGAAATAGTCTGTTGCACACTTAAGGTGCGTACACACGCACTACTAAATGCAACGATGGGTCCGCCCGGACCCTCTCGCTGGGCGGTCTTTAGCCTACAGTATGCGCGTGTGTACACGCTGTCGGCGGACTGATAAGGCTGTTTCTGAACGATCCGCTCAGCAAATCGTTCAGAAACAGCCTTATCAGTCTGCAGACAGACTGTACACACGTGCTACTGTTGGCTGAACGTCCGCCCAGCAGGAGGGTCCGGCGGTAGTGCGTGTACGCACCTATGGTCTGTAGGTGCGTACACACGCACTACTGTAATGAACGAAGGGTCCGTCAGACCCTCCAGCTGGGTGGGCGTTCTGCCGATAGTAGTGCGTGTGTACAGTCTGTCGGCAGACTGATAAGGCTGTTTCTGAACGATCCGCTGATTATTCAGCTAAATAGACGAATAATGCTCGCTCCTGCGCGCGTCATTGGGAGCTTACTGCACAGGTGCAGTACAAAGTTTTCTTGTGCTGCACCTGCGCAGTAAGCTCCCTATGACACGCGCGGAAGCGAGCACACGTGAGGCCACGACCGTGCAGCCGCAGTGTTGTTACAGTGAAAATTAGACCGGCGGCGGGGAACGCAGGATTGGAGGAGGCCGGCACGGGACATTACAGCTGCAGGTGGGCGATCGAAGCCCCAGGTGTCAGTTTATGTTCTTTTACGCATGCCACAGAACCCCTTTAATGGACAACTGACCTGAGAGGGATATGAAGACTGACATATTTATTTTCTTTCTACAATGCAAATATGACTTTGCTGTTTTGCTTGCCACACCCCTTCCAGCATCTCCCTATTACATCTGCAAGTGTTTAAATGTCCTAGCTTAAAGTGAGGAGCCTGGATTTTGTGGGGGTTTTTTTTGGTTTTGTTGTTTTTTTTAACAATGCAATTTGCCTGGCTGTCCTGCTGATCCTCTGCCTCTAATCTGTTTAGCTATAGACCCTGAACAAGCATACAGATCAGATATTTGACTTGTTTCAGGTGTGTGATTCAGATACTACTGATGCATGAAAGATCAGCAGGATGCCAGGGAACTGGTATTTTAATGACACAACATGAAAAGCAATTATTTTGCTAAAATGTTTTTTGTTTTTTTTAATGTTTGTTTTTTTTAGCACATTCCTAATACTTTACTATCAGTTATACTTTTTATCAGTTATTCATATTTATAATCCATACAAAGAGTGGGGAAATTTGTATTGATCACCAAATGGTTTTGATTAAATTAAACTCAGTAGTAAAGTATGGTACATTCTCCCAAGATTTAAAAGTCCCGATTTTATGTCTACAACATAAATAAATTGTCGTTTGCACAACAATGAGATAATATGCATCAATGTTTTTATTTAATTAAGGATCAAGTGTCCAGAGAAACCATTAATTGATTCAGGGTCATGGCGAGTCCACTTTATCAAGGTATAAATGAACAGGAATAAAGGCTAGTTCCAGGGGCGAGCCTGGGGTGCCTGGCACCTGGGTGCAAGATTTTCTCTGGCGCCTATGGGAGTGGTTAAATTTACCGCGCCCAACCACATAACCACACCAGTGTCCTGCCTAATCACACCCACACCTTCCACCTCTTTCCGCATGCATGTGATACCCCATTCCTACCCCTCTTCCATGGGCTTGCTCCTGGCTGGCTTTGGCTTCCTGCGAGCCTGCTAGTCTCTGGACTGACTCAGGCTGAGAGGCTCTGCGAGTGCGACGCAGTCACACACTGCGTATTTATGGCTGCCTGCGGCCACCCTACTCTCACTGTCGTAGGCTCCTCCCCCCGCCAAGCCCAAGCGTGAGGTGGGCTGCCTGTATCTTTCCCGTTGCGCCGCGCAGCCTGCCAGTGTTGCCAACCTTTCACGTTATTTTTTTACTGACAAATACCTAAAAATTTACTGACAAAAGATTATTTTTACTGACAAAATTTCCCCACTAAATGCACATAAGAGACAGCTTTTCCCCATGTAAATGCACATAAGAGACCGCTTTTCCCCATGTAAATGCACATAAGAGACCGCTTTTCACCAGCAAATGCACATAACAAGAGACCGCTTTTCACCAGCAAATGCACATAACAAGAGACCGCTTTTCACCAGCAAATGCACATAACAAGAGACCGCTTTTCACCATCAAATGCACATAACAAGAGACCGCTTTTCACCAGCAAATGCACATAATAAGACAGCTTTTCACCAGCAAATGCACATAAGAAGACAGCTTTTCACCAGCAAATGCACATAAGAGAGATTTTCACCAGTAAATGCACATAATGACAAACAGACAGTGTCCCCAGAATATATAGCCAGGGATATATGTCCCCAGGATAGGTAGCCAGGGGGTATATGCGCCCAGGATAGGTAGCCAGGGGGTATGTGCGCCCAGGATAGGTAGCCAGGTGGTATCTGTGCCCAGGATAGGTAGCCTGGGGGTATGTGCGCCCAGGATAGGTAGCCAGGGGGTATGTGCGCCCAGGATAGGTAGCCAGGGGGTATGTGCGCCCAGGATAGGTAGCCAGGGGGTATGTGCGCCCAGGATAGGTAGCCAGGGGGTATGTGCGCCCAGGATAGGTAGCCAGGGGGTATGTGCGCCCAGGATAGGTAGCCAGGGGGTATGTGCACCCAGGATAGGTAGCCAGGTGGTATCTGTGCCCAGGATAGGTAGCCTGGGGGTATGTGCGCCCAGGATAGGTAGCCAGGGGGTATGTGCGCCCAGGATAGGTAGCCAGGGGGTATGTGAGCCCAGGATAGGTAGCCAGGGGGTATCTGTGCCCAGGATAGGTAGCCTGGGGGTATCTGTGCCCAGGATAGGTAGCCTGGGGGTATGTGCGCCCAGGATAGGTAGCCAGGGGGTATGTGCGCCCAGGATAGGTAGCCAGGGGGTATGTGCGCCCAGGATAGGTAGCCAGGGGGTATCTGTGCCCAAGATAGGTAGCCAGGTGGTATCTGTGCCCAGGATAGGTAGCCTGGGGGTATGTGCGCCCAGGATAGGTAGCCAGGTGGTATGTGCGCCCAGGATAGGTAGCCAGGTGGTATGTGCGCCCAGGATAGGTAGCCAGGTGGTATGTGCGCCCAGGATAGGTAGCCAGGGGGTATGTGCACCCAGGATAGGTAGCCAGGTGGTATCTGTGCCCAGGATAGGTAGCCAGGTGGTATCTGTGCCCAGGATAGGTAGCCTGGGGGTATGTGCGCCCAGGATAGGTAGCCAGGTGGTATCTGTGCCCAGGATAGGTAGCCAGGTGGTATCTGTGCCCAGGATAGGTAGCCTGGGGGTATGTGCGCCAAGGATAGGTAGCCAGGTGGTATCTGTGCCCAGGATAGGTAGCCAGGTGGTATCTGTGCCCAGGATAGGTAGCCAGGGGGTATGTGCGCCCAGGATAGGTAGCCAGGTGGTATCTGTGCCCAGGATAGGTAGCCAGGGGGTATGTGCGCCCAGGATAGGTAGCCAGGTGGTATCTGTGCCCAGGATAGGTAGCCAGGTGGTATCTGTGCCCAGGATAGGTAGCCAGGTGGTATCTGTGCCCAGGATAGGTAGCCAGGTGGTATCTGTGCCCAGGATAGGTAGCCAGGGGGTATGTGTGCCCAGGATAGGTAGTGAGTGACAGGAGCGCGCCCCGCTGCCGCCGCCGCTCCCTCCTCCGCTCCCCCCTCACCTTTCAGCAGTCCTTAGTCAGACCTCAATCAGCGGGCGACCCGACCAGGAAAAGGGCGCTGGACGCACCCGCTCTATATGCGGAAGTGATGTCACTTCCGCATATCAGTGCGGCGTGCTAGGTCCTAGCGCCCGCCCGCCTGATCGAGGTCTGACGCGGCGGCTAGAGGGAGGGAGCTTGAAGCGGCGGCCACAGGGGGAGAGCGGGGCCGGGCGGCGCCTCTCAGAGGCAGGCGCCTGGGTGCCTTGCACCCGCAGCACCCGCCCAGGCTCGGCCCTGGCTAGTTCACTCTGAGAGAGCCTTTTTAAGCGCTAGTGATTTCAAAAGCTCTTGCTAATGCAATGTTATGGGGGATTTTTATAAAATCTCATTCCTCAAGTGAGAACACAATCATAGCATTACATTAGCAGGAGCTTTTCAAATCACAAGCGCTTAGAAAAAGCTCTTGCAGTGTGAACAAACCCTTACATACATACTTTCACAAGCGCTTAGAAAAAGCTCTTGCAGTGTGAACAAACCCTTACATACATACTTTCACGAGCGCTTAGGAAAAGCTCTTGCAGTGTGAACAAACCCTTACATACATACTTTCACAAGCGCTTAGAAAAAGCTCTTGCAGTGTGAACAAACCCTTACATACATACTTTCACGAGCGCTTAGGAAAAGCTCTTGCAGTGTGAACAAACCCTTACATACATACTTTCACTAGCGCTTAGAAAAAGCTCTTGCAGTGTGAACAAACCCTTACATACATACTTTCACAAGCGCTTAGAAAAAGCTCTTGCAGTGTGAACAAACCCTTACATACATACTTTCACAAGCGCTTAGGAAAAGCTCTTGCAGTGTGAACAAACCCTTACATACATACTTTCTGCATATTTAACCCAAAGACAGAATGGGGAGATTTTTATTGATAATCCTTTGACTGTGATTAAATTCACAGCATAATTCAATAGTAAAGTATAGTAAATTCCCCATAGATTTAAAAGTCCCAATTTTATGTCTTCCTGTTTCACTAAGTAAAGTTTATGTCCCTAAGCCATGCGTTATGTCATTTGGAATATCAAATCAGTGCAGCCCCTATATGATAAATGGCTCATCAGTTCTTTCACTTAAAGCGCACCTGAACTCAGAACTTCCTCTCTTCTGTAAAAGATATGCAACAGGATAATAACCCTTAAACAAAAAACATTTCTTTGTTACAGCTGATACAAATCCTTAAGTAAGTCTGCACTGTTTTTGCTTCCTGATTCATAAAAGCAGACATATTGTTAACATCCTGTGCTTTCAAATGAACCTATCTGCAATCTCTGCCATGGCAATCGTGTGATATAGGGGAGAGATACAACTTGTGATTAGACACAAATGAAGTGGAATTAAACAGGCTAAACTCTCTAACTACAGGATGCATTTCTCTATGTTGTCCTTCTGTCCTGTGCAAGAGTTCAGGTCCACTTTAAAGGACAACTGAAGATAGAGGTATATGGAGGCTGCCATGTTTATTTCCTTTTAAGCAATAGTGGTTGCCTGGCAGCGCTGCTGATCCTCTGCCTCTAATACTTTCAACCACAGACCCTAAACAAGCATGAAGCAGATCAGGTGTTTCTGACATTATTGTCAGATCTGACAAGAATAGCTTCATGCTTGGTTCTGGTGTGATTCAGACACTTCTTCAGACAAACAGACCAGCACGGCTGCCAGGCAACTGGTATTGTTTAAAAAGAAATAAACATGGCAGCCTCCATAGGCTTCTCACTACAGTTGTCCATTAACGTCATAGTCGTAGGGCCGATTTCCACTGTGCTGGCGTGAGTTTTGCAGGATGCACACCGGCATTTGTAGCCGTGCCATGCATGGCTGTAGTGATTCGGGTGTGTGCTGCGGTAAAATGCAGCATATTGTCTGAATCACGCCAGCATGCGCTTTCAAACGGCAAGGCAATTGACAGAATAGGCAGAGTTTCCCCCTCTCGAATCGCTTGTGGAAATGCTGTGGATTCCACAGCAGTGGAAATAGGCCCTAAATCCCTGAACAAATATATTTTCAAACCTGATGAACAGGCTAACAGGAACAAACCGATCATATGTTTGGGGTGATTAGAATGAGCATAGAGGACAGTGTTGTCCAAGCTTGTAAAGATTTTTTGCCTTCTCTGGGATCAACTGGAATTTGTGCAAGTTAACGACGGTGATTTTTTTTTTTCTGTTTGAATGTGATGGACAGATGTCTTTTTATTTCAACCAAACTATGTAACAATTACATTTCTGTTTACATTGCGAAAATTGATATAAAAATCATTTGTAGTTCTCCTTTACCCATTATTTCTTAAAGTTATATCCATGGCAGTACAGGGTTGATACTAAATGCAGGGACTCATTTTACAACTGTAGAAGCAGTGTATTCTATTTTTTTAAGCAGACATAAGTACACACTGCGGCTAGTTCACTATTAGTATATGCGCAGATAAACACCTTACACAGGAAGGGGCTTGCTTCTATTATTTCAAAAAGAGGCTAAAATAAACTGTGAAATTATATTGCACTATTGACCAGGGTCCTCTTTTAAGAAATTGTAAGCACAATTAAATATAGAGTCAGGTACACACACTAGGATTTTTATTGTACAACTGTTGTCTGTTGTAGAAAATTGTTCAGAAATATAATATGAATATGTGTCACTGATCACCATTGATGATTTATGTTAGTGATCCAACATGTTGCACAACAGGACACTTCACACCCTCTAGAATATTCTCAGCATGTTGCCAGAACCATCTTTTTGGAACTATACTGAAAATTATGCAATAAATTGCTTATTTCATTTTTTCACGATATAAAATTGATCACAGGGGATGACACCTTTAGTGCTGTCTGGTGCATCTATGTGGAATGTTTATTTCCTGTGTGTTCTGAAGCCAGTAGAAATAATACCTGGTCTTCCAGAATGCTCTTGGAGGAGGATTCCACAAAATTTCACAGCCTAGGCTGTGACATCACTGGGAGGACAGGACTACATAGCAATATACAGCATTTTATAGTTATAGGATGTATTTCTGATGCTGAAACCAGAATAACTAATATAGGCATCCTGAATAATTTACTACATTCTAATATATGACACTGCGGTTCCTCTTTAAAGAGGAGCTGTTAGGTATAAGGTCTCAGAGAAAATAAACACATATATCAGTAGCTAAAGATTGGCTGTACTTACATTACATATGCATTTCACTGTCCACGTTTGGATTTCACAGAATTTGTATATAGTATATGCAGAGATAGATGCTCCTGACAGCTCATGGCAGGCTCCATGTTTTTCTGTCAAATGTGTCGTCATGTCCTGCCTGCTTCCTGATCACAGATAAGCTCCTACTTGAACAACACAGTGTGCAGTGAATATTAATGAGCCATGTGGCTAGGAACAATAGCTGACTCCTGCAGTGTACTCTGCCCGGATATTTATCAGTGCTACGCGCTGGACTGATTAGAAGCTCCTGTACCGTCTCATTAGCAGCCGAGGGGAGGGCCCCAGAATGCTTTGCAGTTTAGTATGCGGCTTGCGTCCTTATGGTTCTATAACAGCCTTTCTGATAAGCACACATCAAAGGTAACTGAGATTTTTATCTTCACTAATTGCTTTATGGCTTCCTTCTAAACTGTTTAAAACAGGAGAATAGAGGTTTAAATTAGCTTCTGCAGCCTGACAGTAAAGGTGGCCATACACTGGCCCGATTCCCGGCCGTTTCGACAGCAGATTCGATCCTGGGATCGAATCTGCTGCCAATCGTTCGCGGTAAACGCCGCCGACGATCCGATTTCCTCCCGAAATCGGATCGGTCCGTCGATCGCGCCGTGCAGGAAATTTCCCTCAATCGCCCGCGGGTAAAGTGCGCGTCGCTAGCGGCGGCCGATCCGATGAAAAATACATTACCTGATGCGGGCTCCCGGGCGTCTTCTCCGCATCTTCTCAGCGCTGCACCCGCTCCATCCCGGCGCTTCCTGGGTCACTGCAGTGACCCAGGAAGTTCAAATAGAGGGCGCTCTATTTGAACTTCCTGGTCACGGAGTGACACAGGAAGTGCCGAGATGGAGCAAGAACAGAGCGGTGCAGCGTGGAGAAGATGCCCGGGAGCCAGCGTCAGGTAATGTATGCGCGGGGGGAGGACAGGCGGCAGGAGCAGCTGAACAGATTGTGATCGGTTTCAGGCTGAAATCGATTCACAATCTGTTTGCAGTAAAGGCAGCCATACGATCCCTATCTGATCAGATTCGATCAGATAGGGATCTGTCAGCTGGTTGATCTGATGGCACATCGACCAGTGTATGGCTGCCTTTACTCTTTAAGTGCGCCACCACTTTAACCGACCTAATAATATTTATTTTAGACCTTGATGGGTAAAAAGTCTTTCATCGCAAAGCAAACCTCTGCAAAGTTTCAGAAAGCCCCTGGCTGCATAACTACTGTCTTTCCTAATAAAGCTCGACAGACTCTTGATAAACCATCTTTTCTTTAGATCGCTTTCTCTATAGTTAGCATGAACACATTATCGGGTTTCTGTAACAACATTTAGATGATTGTTTATATAACAGCATTGATTGTCAAATTTATAACACATGCAAAGGTATAAACATTACCTTTTTATTCTCCAAGTTGACTGTACAACTTTAGCAAAGTGGAAATTATCAGAACGGAGTCTACACTTTAGGTCATAAAAAGGGGTGATATACCTACTCAGGATTAATGCAGGAAGCTTAAAGGGACTCTGTAACAAAAATGTCATTGTGTTTTCTACCATCCTACAGGTTCCTAAACCTATTATAATGTGCTCTGGCTTACTGCAGCACTCTCTACTATCACCATCTCTGTAATAAATCAGCTTATCTTTCCCCTGTCGGACTTGTCGTCCTGTGTCTAGAAGGCTGCCAACTCTTCAGTGTGATCTGCTATGCATGCCCCCTCTATGCACACTCCCCTGTGTGTGTGTGTGTTATTTACATTAGCCAGATTTTCTCTGCTCTCTTATCTTTTACAAGCTGGAGAAATCCTTTGTTCACATACTGATGAGTCACATACTGCAGAATTACAGACAACCAGGCAGAGCTGTCTGCAAGAAGAAACAATCAGCTTGTAACTCTTCAGTGAGTGGCAGGGGGAAAGAAACACACAAATGATCATTGAGATTCAAAAGGAAGGCTGTATACAGCCTGATTGGGTATGGATGTATTTTCTATGTGTGGACATACTGTACATCAACTTACTTCCTGTTTTGGTGGCCATTTTGTTTGTTTACAAACAAACTTTTAAAAACTGTTTTTGACTACTTTTAATGTGGCGGGGAGCGGCGAAATTGTGACAGAGGGTAATAGGAGATGTCCCCTAACACACTGGTATGTTTACTTTTGTGTGATTTTAACAATACAGATTCTCTTTAACCACTTCCCAACTGAGGGGTTTTACCCCCTGACCACCATAGCAATTTTCACCTTTCAGCGCTCCTTCCATTCATTCGTCTATAATTTGATTATTACTTATCGCAATTAAATGAACTATATCTTGTTTTTTTCGCCACCAATTAGGCTTTCTTTAGGTGGGACATTATGCCAAGAATAATTTTATTCTAAATGTGTTTTAATGGGAAAATAGGAAAAAATGTGGGAAAAAATTATTATTTTTCAGTTTCCGGCCTTTATAGTTTTTAAATAATGCATGCTACTGTAATTAAAACCCATTAAATGTATATGCCTATTTATCCCGGTTATAAAACCGTTTAAATTATGTCCCTATCACAATGTTTGCCGCCAATATTTTAATTAGAAATAAAGGTGCATTTTTTTCAGTTTTGCGTCCATCCCTAATTACAAGCCCATAGTTTATAAAGTAACAGTGTTGTACCCTCTTGACATAAATATTTAAAAAGTTCAGTCCCTAAGGTAACTATTTATGTATTTTTTTAAAATTGTAAATTTTTTATTTTTTTTTAATTACAAAAAAAAATAAAAAATTGGGGAGTGTGGGAGGTAAGAAGTTAATTTTTTTGTGTAAAACTAGTTTATTTGTGTGTAAAAAATGGTTAGGGTGTAGTTTTACTATTTGGCCACAAGATGGCAACAGTAACTTTTTGTTTCATGCGACCTGCAAGCGTCCTTCCGGACGCTTGCAGGAAGTAGAAAGAGGCTGGGACTTTGTTATTGCTCAGAATGATCGCGCTGCTCAGCCGAGCGGCAGCGGATCATTGCGGGGCTTAGATCAACGAACGGGAATCGATTTTCCCGTTCGTTGATCTCTGGGCGAGCGGGCGGCGGCGTGTTTACTACCGGCGGGCGGCGTGTTTACGAGCGGGAGCGCGGGCAGCGGCGGGAGTGCGCAAAGTACGGATCTCTCCGTCCCTGGGGGTTAAAGGATGGAAAAAGGGACGGAGAAATCCGTACGGGCGGGGATAAAGTGGTTAAGGAGTACATTTTACTGTATATACTGTTATACTGAATGCGGCAAAGAATGACATAGTTGGGAAGTAGAAACAAGCTCCCACATTTAATTAATTGAATGCTCCCAATAGTATGCATCTCAGTATAGCCCCAGCAACTGTGCCCAGCTCCAGGCCTTCTTGTGTGACTCCGTTGTCAAGCTTGGTGGAACTGTTTGAAATGTAGGAAGAAGCATCTTAAAGCAGACCCAAACCAAAAATTTTTTAATTCAAAATATTTAGTTGCACCACTCTGACACATACAAAACACTCCTTTAACCACTTGAGGACCCACCCTTTACCCCCCCTTAAGGACCAGCGCTGTTTGTTTGGATCTGTGCTGGGTGGGCTCTGCAGCCCCCAGCACAGATCCGCGGCCACACAGAGCGATCAGATCGCCCCCCTTTTTTCCCCACTAGGGGGATGATGTGCAGGGGGGGTCTGATCGCTCCTCCTGTCTGGCATGTTGCGGGGGGGGCACCTCAAAGCCCCCCCCGCGGCGACATTCTCCCCCCTCCCTCTCCTACCTGCTCCCCCCGGAGATCTGGGCTGCACAGGACGCTATCCGTCCTGTGCAGCCAGTGACAGGCTGTCTTCTGTCACATGGCGGCGATCCCCGGCCGCTGATTGGCCGGGGATCGCCGATCTGCCTTACGGCGCTGCTGCGCAGCAGCGCCGTACAAATGTAAACAAAGCGGATTATTTCCGCTTGTGTTTACATCTAGCCTGCGAGCCGCCATCGGCGGCCCGCAGGCTATTCACGGAGCCCCCCGCCGTGATTTGACAAGAAGCAGCCGCTCGCGCGAGCGGCTGCTTCTTGATTAATTAAGCTGCAGCTGGCGACGCAGTACTGCGTCGCTGGTCCTGCAGCTGCCACTTTGCCGACGCACGGTATAAGCGTGCGGTCGGCAAGTGGTTAAGCCTATGAGCATTTCAGTGTATACTTTTCACCCTTCTCTTTTCATAACTAGGGTTATACAGATGGCAGCCATTACTTCTGAGCTTAGTAGGAGGTTTTAGATCATGGGTGTGTTTGTCATCAGCTACCCTCCCTCACAGGGGCGTCGTTTATGTGAAATCTCACACAAGCTGAGATCACCTCCCCTGTGACATCATCAGTAGCAGCCTGTGTTTTGTTTTTGTTTTTTATCTCCTCCACCAGTCTGCTGGATTCTGTCCCAGCAATATGAAAGGAAGGGAGGGGTTCCTTCAATAAATGTAAAATATTTTATATTTGTCATCATGAAGCTGAAAAAAGGCTGCTATTTATCATTATAATTTAGAAAATAGGTTTTATTTCTGTACGCTGACCATACGTCCCGCTTTACCCGGCACGCGTCCCGCCTTTGGGCGGCGCTGTCCCAGGCTGCATGAGGTCCTGGGAAACGTCCCGCTTTTAGCAGCGGGACGTCCCGGCCTCGGGACTGAATGAACTAGTCGCAGCGTCTTATAGACACTGCTCTAGTTCATTCCACGCAGCCCCGCTTCAGCAGCCTGCATTGTCCTCCGGCAGGCACAGGCAGAGCAGGGCTACGGGAAGATGGCGTCCGGAGGCGGAGCCCTGTACTGGAGACTATTTGTGTCTCCAGTACAGGGCTTCGGGTGCCATCTTCCCGTAGCCCTGCTCTGACTGTGAGCGTGGGAGATTGGAGGAGGATCGTCCGGGAGAGCTGCGCACTGTCAGGTGAGTAAAAGCTTTTTTTTCCAGGTGAAATGTGCCCACATTGCGTTTATTTTGTGCTGACATGTTGCCCGCATTGCGTTTATTTTGTGCTGAAATGTTGCCCGCAATGCGTTTATTTTGTGCTGATATGTTGCCTGCAATGCGTTTATTTTGTGCTGACATGTTGCCCACAATGCGTTTATTTTGTACTGACATGTTGCCCGCAATGCGTTTATTTTGTGCTGAAATGTTGCCCGCAATGTGTTTATTTTGTGGTGACATGTTGCCTGCAATGCGTTTATGTTGTGCTGAAATGTTGCCCGCAATGCGTTTATTTTGTGCTGACATGTTTGCCCCCATTGCGTTTATTTTGTACTGAAATGTTGCCCGCAATGCATTTATTTTGAGCTCACATGCTGCCCGCAATGCATTTATTTTGTGCTGACATGTTGCCCGCAATGCGTTTATTTTGTGCTGACATGTTGCCCGCAATGCGTTTATTTTGTGCTGACATGTTGCCCACAATGCGTTTATTTTGTGCTGACATGTTGCCCGCAATGCGTTTATTTTGTACTGAAATGTTGCCCGCAATGCATTTATTTTGAGCTCACATGCTGCCCGCAATGCATTTATTTTGTGCTGACATGTTGCCCGCAATGCGTTTATTTTGTGCTGACATGTTGCCCGCAATGCGTTTATTTTGTGCTGACATGTTGCCCACAATGCGTTTATTTTGTGCTGACATGTTGCCCGCAATGCGTTTATTTTGTGCTGACATGTTGCCCGCAATGTGTTTATTTTGTGCTGAAATGTTGCCCACATTGCGTTTATTTTGTGGTGTCTGGGGTAACTGTTGCTGCATTTATTATTTAATGGTCATAGTTGGCTATGTTTGCTGCTTTGGGGTTATGGTATACTATTAGCATCACACAGTTTCTGCACATCCATGATGCGAATCCTCGTTTGACCACATCATGGCGTACACACTGCTTTCTTATGCCTCACTGTTACATCATTATGTTAGCTCTGCCCATACAATGTCATGGCCACGCCCATTTTTCGGCACGGCACAGCCACCACATTTTTCGGCCACCGTCCCGTCCCGTCCCAGGTTGAGCCCACAAAAATCTGGTCATTCTAATTTCTGAAATCTTTTATTTTTAATTTGGGTCCACTTTAACTAGTTGCTTCAGCCAGACAGGGCTCATTAGCCTTAGATAGTCACTCATCTAGGAGAAACATTCTGTTTTGAAGACGTCGTATAATAGAGGTGGTAGGTAAACTGTCGGGGTACAAAGTGAACAAGGAGAAGATTATTCATTTCCCTTTATCTAAACAGGCTTCAATGCAGTACTGGGGACAGTTAGCCATTAGGCAAAAATTCCAAGTTCAAAGATTTGGGGATTATAATCACTCGAGATCCCCACCCAGCTTCATGCAGTGAACTGGTCTGCACTGGTCAAGAGCATCATATCAACTAGATCGTTGAAAAGATTTGCCTATAGGTTTGTCAGGTAGGGCAACATTAATAGTACGATAGAGGAGAGGATGGTTACCACATTTTGATGTCAGGGGAATGGCTCCAAGGACTTCAGCAAATATGGAGTAAGCTGTGCATTTAAAAACACACTGCTGAGAATGGTGTGTTACAGGGCCAGTTTAATCGGCACTGGGGTCCCAGGGCAAAGGTAGCAGCCACCAAGGCCCCCGAGCCGACTGAGGCTCTTCCACCGGAGGTCTCCCCCTGACTTCTCCCTGGGGCCCATGCATTGTTTGTAGCTTCATTGTAACTCACCTGTCCTTCATCACTGCTGCTTGACTTACAACCACATCAACGGGAATTACATCTCCCATCATGCGTCGCACATCCCTGGCATGCACTGCATGGCCGGGGACATACAATAACCAGCCAGAATCTGCGGATTGTGTGGCAAAGGAGAGAGAAGATGTAGGCTTCTATATGGGCATGGGGGGGGGTCTATGACACAACCCTCCTAAGTAAATAAATGTCTGCTATATTACCCACAAATCTCACATTTAAGAATATCCCTTGGGGGAGATTTATTTGACAATTTATTTTTGATAATACTGGTAGATCCGTTTAACGTTGGCCTCTCTGAATACTCATAGAATGTGCATTAACATCTGTGTGAGAGCTACAGCTAACAGTGCTACTCATTTGTTTTGCAACTCTATTTTGGATCAAAATCTGCAGCCATCTGGACTTTCATAAATTGTCCACCATTAGCAGATGTTGATAGAGTAGCCTTTGCCTTAATAATAGGTGCTACTCTTACAGTTAGTGTAATTGACATACAAGTGACAGTCTAAACCTTATGTTGTCTGTACTTAGCCATACCACATCATTTATTCATGAACACCTTATTAGTATGACATTGTGCCAGCAGCATTGGAAAGCTACATTAGTTGCATTTGACCACTAAAAATAACATTGTACTTCTTTGTATTATAGCATACAGTACTAATGTTATACAGTATGTAATTTACAACAAACAAACCACCCCTTTTAAAAAATAAATAAATAAAATAATGAACACCATAATTTTGCAGATTACATTTACTTGTTTGTGTTTCTTAGAGAAGCCCTTTTTTGTCATTTACAATGTATATCTTTTGGATAAATTTGATTTAACGCATACATATACAGTATACTACTTTTCATTGGCACCTTTTTACATCTTAAAATTAAGACAATAAGTAATGCTGTGATGCTGTAATCAGTGGGGCACTAACAGCAGTGAGATGGCAGCGATCAGAGGTTGCCATCACTAAGGGTGCCCTGGCATCCCATCCTGCAGTGCATGATTATGGAATGTGCTGAGGATATTATAGAGCGTGCATAAGGACCACACAGGTTGCTTGTTTAGTAACTCTCCACCACTTGGGTCTCTTCTCCACTCTGTGACATCACATGACCATAATATAGCTGAATGGCATGGAGGCAAGGCCGGATTTAAGACAAGGCAAAATAGGCCATGGCCTAGGGCACCACAGGATTAAGGGTGGGTGGGCAGCAGGCTATACTTGGTAGGGGGAAGGATCACCTGGCTACCAATACTGGACGAAGGGGGTCATAAGGCTATCTACATGGAAGAAGGAGGAGAGCTTCTTATACTGGGAGGTGGGGGGGGGGTAAGGGGTCACCAGGCTACCTATACTGGAGGGAAGGGGGGGGGGGGAGTCATTAGCCTATCTAAACTGGAGGCATTGGGGAAAGGGTTATCTATCTATACTAGGGGAGAAAGGTCATCCGGCTGCCTATACTAGAGGTAAGGGTCAACGCCCTAGCTATACTGGAGGGAGGGAGAGGGCTTCTCTGGCTACCAATACTGGGAGGGGGGAGGGGGAGTCATCTGGCTACCTATACTGAGGGCGACACCTTGGGTGGTAAAGAGTAAAAATCCAGCCCTGCACGGAGGATACATTGGCGGAAGCGCGGAGAAAAGATAATATATATACTACATAATATGTATGTTAAGTAGTGTGCATAAACCACGTTATACACACACAACGCATACGTTGCTTGTGTAACCTGCAATAAGGCATGTAACACCATCAATGTGCATGTTACCTAGATAAGGTGAGCCGTGCTATTTGCGCAATATGAGCTATGTAACATGCAGAAGGACCAGTAACCTTGCTGATATTGATGTTGATATTTTCCTTTCAAGCAAATAAATAAATTTATCATGAAAAAAAATAGTTTGAGGAATTTCAGCAATCCCAGAACTCCTCTACCTGATCTGTGAAGCCAAAGTAACCAAATGGCCAATATTCCCCAATATAAAAATTCAGCAGGGCTGAGCTCCATAAGTATTTTAAAAGCATGTGCAGTGATAAAGCTCCAGTTAATGATGGTTATGGACCTATCAGTATCAGCACTGCATTGGCTTATTTTTTAAAGCGGACCTGAACTCAGAACTTCCTCTCTGCTCTAAAGGCTAAGCAACAGCATAATGATATTTAAAGAGAAACATTTCTTTGTTACAGCTGATACAAATCCTGCAATAAATCTGCAGTGTGTCTACTTCCAGCCCTCATGGAAGCAGAGATGGGGTTAACATCCTGTGTTTACAAATTAGCCCTGCCACGGCTGCTGAGATTCCTGAGCTGACACAGCTGAGAGTTCAAATTGCACTTGTGATTAGTCACAGCTGAGCGGGAATTAGACAGGCTAAACTCTCTAAATGCACAAAGGGTGCATTTCTCTATCTTTTCCTTCTGTCCTGTGCATGAGTTCAGGTCCACTACATATAATTTGCTTAGAATTATTATCCTCTCTTTCACAATTTTTAGCTACAATATAGAAAAAAGGGTCATTCTCTCCCCCCCCCCCCCCTTCCTTTTTATTATGCTACGTCTGTCATACGGTAGAAAACAAAACAAAACACAGAGCCTTGCTGTGGGGGGATAATCCTGGAACTGTATTCCTTCTATAGTGCTTTGGGGTTAAAAATCCTAGCGCAATCTGCTGCTGTATCCTATAGAACACATATTACATAATAAACATACCGGGATGCCAGCCTATCTGCTATAAAATGTTCTCCGCAGCAATTACATTTGCCTGGCAGGAGGCTTCCTCATTAGATTGCTGCTGGCGTTAATGTCCAGACTCAGACATAACATTTCTGGCAGGATTCAGACTGTAATATCAGAATAGCATTACTGATATCCTTGAATGTCTTTACGCATAGAAATGCAAGTATCACATTAGAGCGTCCCCATTACCCAGTATGACTACTGGATGTGCCACACAATGTGAAATCATGTGACAGCAAAAAAAGAACAACTGTCCAAATGTGCAGGAACTGTTATATATTGACAGTCCTCAGATCCAGGCAATTAAGAGAAATGATTTAGCAGTTGTATGACAGAAGGTACCAATTATGTGAAAATCAACAGTGTATGAAGTCTGCAGCTCTCCAAATAACATTGCTCTGCTCAAGGCCTGTTATCTCAATGTATCTTTCTTTCTCTATCCACAGACCAGCAAAGCATCCATTTTCATTTATGATGCTGTTATCTGGTGAGAACAGTATATTATCCAGCTATTTGCAGCTCAGATAGTTATTATTACGGCGGTTGAACCAGAACGCATCAAAGTGTAACCTTACATTCCGGCAGCAATGCACATAACCTAAATGACAGAGGAGTCGCTTTGCTGCTAAACCGCCTAGTAGATATTTATTGCATGTGACTGTCTGGTCTTTCTTTTTTTCCTGCTGGTTGATTGACCAATGTTTCTTAAAGCTGATCTGAACCCAGAAGGTCCTCGCTGCTCTAAAAGATAAGCAACAGCATTATAACCTTTAAAGAAAAACATTTCTTTGTTACAGCTGATACAAATCCTGCAATAAATCTGCAGTGTTTCTACTTCCTGCTTTCATGGAAGCAGACATATTGTTAACACCCTGTGTTTTCCATTTATCTCTCTGCCATGGCAGTCAGGTGACACAGCTAAGGAATCAAATTTCAACTTGTGAATAGATACAAATGAGGAGGAATTAGACATGCTAAACTCTCTAAATACATACAAGGTGTATTTCTATAGCTTTTTCTTCTGTTCTGTGCAAGAGTTCAGGTCCACTTTAAGCTGTTTAGGGACAGGCATACATTTCTCAGACATTCAATCGCAATATGACATAAACATGTTACCTTAAAGAGGAACTCCAGCCTAAACAAACATACTGTCATTAAATTACATTAGTTATGTTAATTAAAATAGATAGGTAATATAATGTCTTACTCACACTGTTTTAAAAGAACAGGCAAATGTTTGATTTCATGGGGGCAGCAATCTTTTTGGTTGAAAGAAGGTGACAGAGAGCATGAGACACAGTTCCAACTGTCCTGTGTCCTGAGCACCTCTCCCAGTTGCTAGGCAATGTGAATAACAACATAGGAAATCCCATCATGCTCTGCACAGCATCAGGGAAAAAAGCCCGGGCAGTTTTCTTTGATGGGTGGAGCTTAGCTAAAAATGCACCTAAAAATGATGCTTTGGTAAGAAAAACAAAGTTCTGATGCTGTGAAACTGTTAAAGAAACACCAAGCCTTTTCAGTTCTGCTGAGTAGATTTTTAGTCCTGAGGTTCACTTTAAGTGCACATACTGTTCTTTTCTCTGAACTAAGCCATCATTAAAATGTTACTAATACATTTTTAAGCCTATTCCACATGTAGTTGCTCCACTGAACAATGCTGCAAGGGTTAAAACACTCTGCGAGAAGAATGGTAGTGACATTTGTTTTCCCCAGCAGTTGATGTCTTTAAAATGAAAGAGCAAAGAGCCCTCACTCATCATTCACCATCCCATGTAGGTTTGCCATCTGCCCAGTTTTGGGCCAAACAGTCGGGGATTTTGTACTTCTGTTTAGATGGAGGGTATTCCTCCAAGCTGTCCAGTCCTGCAGAGTTGGTGACTGGAGCCTGCTGCAGAAGTATGTTTAACTGCTGTAGTGACTAACCCACAGCTGATCTCTTTTCACTTAGAGTTGTGCCACTCTGTCACATGACTGACTGACTAAACTATACTGAAGTCGTTCCTGGAAGTGGTGATGCAGAAACTTTTTTACTTTCTGGAAATTGTCCTTTACTGTAGCATATCCATGGTGGCATACTTCCAAGTAGGGATGATCATTCAAAATGAGAACAGCGTTACAAAGCGTACAGAAAAACTTTGAATCTGAACTTATGAAGGGAGGTTAGCTCATCCTTGTTGCCGCCTCTGTTTGCTACACTCCACTTCCTGTTCAATCTCTCTGATACTTCCTTCTTCCAGCTGTGAAGGAGGAAGTATCACAAACCAGCTTATTCTTTGGGTTTTAAGAAAATTAAACATATTTTCACCTTTTATCCCTATAGTGGTATTAAACTCACAATTGCATTTTTGCTCTGAAACATGGGCAGCATGGTGGCGTAGTGGTTAGCTCTCTCGCCTTGCAGCGCTGGGTCCCTGGTTCGAATCCCAGCCAGGGCACTATCTGCAAAGAGTTTGTATGTTCTCTCCGTGTCTGCGTGGGTTTCCTCCGGGCACTCCGGTTTCCTCCCAAATTCCAAAAACATACAGATAAGTTAATTGGCTCCCCCTAAAAAATTGGCCCTAGACTACAGTACTTACACTACATAATATAGACATATGGCAATGGTAGGGATTAGATTGTGAGCTCCTTTGAGGGACAGTTAGTGACAAGATATATATATATATATACACTGTACAGCGCTGCGTAATATGTCGGCGCTATATAAATACTAAATGATGATGAATGATAATGATTAAACACAGCTAATATAATGAACACAACTAATACTGTATAAAAGGTACAAAGACTGGCATAATGCCACTGGAAGGACTAGTTACATTTCACTGAGGCTTATAGATGACTGTTTTCTCAATACAGTTCAACACAATCTGATAATTTTGGAAAGAAAGCAAACTTATTAATTAGTTTCTGAGTGAAGTAGAAGTAACCATACATCTAGCCGATCATTGGCAGATTCGACCAAGAGACAAATCACTCTCTAATTGAACCTGATTAGAGAGAGACCTTTCGGTTGCCCATACACCGGTACAGGCTGATTCCTAATCAATTTCAGCATGAAATTGATCAGGAAACGGCCTTGTGACGCCGCATCTGACCGCCTTGCCGACCCGACGCTATCCGCCATAATGCATAATGTACCCCCCCCGGTGCCCAGTGCAAGCTATACATTACCTGTCCATGATCTAGGCTTGCTCTGGGCTCCCTCCATTCTCCATATACCAGTGCCCCACGCGGTTGCCTAGTAAGGGCTCATGTGTGACGTCACACACGTGCCAACGTTGCTAGGCTACTGGGCTTTGTTGCTCATCCTGATATCACTTGCCATTACCATTGTGTGCCCAATCGAGCAAGTCGGCCCTACATCTTGCAGTATGTCCAATAGATTAATGCAACCAATTTCGGCCTGAAATTGGTCGCATTGTCGGTCGGACATGCGCTTGGCGGCATAGATTTTCATCCAATTCCAATTATAATAATGGAATCGGATGGTCGATCGTCCGCCAAGTCGCCTGATGTATGGCCACCTTAACTTAACCTTCCAGTAATATGAAGACCTACCAAATATTTTTTCCTATTAGTTTTATGCTGTGCTTCATGCTTTTGACCATAGGTGAAATTTAAGTTTCATATCACTTTAATATATCATTCAGCTCCTTGTCCTCTAAACTTGTTTTCCAGTTTTGGGCCTTAAATAGCATGCAAACTTTTCTTTCGAACGCCCATTTACAATTTGGTTTACTCGTGTGTAATATTTTAACAACTTGTAAAAAATGCCTCAATTAAATTACTTTTAAACCACCACCAAGCAAGAAAGTACTCAAAATAATTTTGACAGTACTTTTGTCACCTACTTTTTGCTACTCTCTCAATTGTAAAAAGCTGAAAAGTTATTTTAAAGAGAAGATGAAAATTACCGTATTTTTTGGACTATAAGACGCTCCGGACTATAAGACGCACCTAGGTTTAAAAGGCAAAAACCAGGGGGAAAAAAATACTAAGCCTAGGTGCATCCATGGTCCAGGAGTGTCTTATGGACCTTTACCCCCTCCCCAAGATGTCTCTAAATTACGCTGCCTAACTTCACTAACCACTGCTGCCCCCACTAACTATACTACACTTCACAAATCCACTGATGCCACATTCTCCAGCTACACTACACTACACTACACAAACACAAACACCTGCTTCCCCCCAAAACACTAGCTATGCTAACCACTACAATTTCAATGAGATCTATCCCACCTAACCAGCCTGGGTGGCATCTTCTTCTTTAAAAAGCAAAAAATACATATATCCAGGCACATCGCCTCTAGTTAGGACATTAAATAAGTTATTAAGGAAAGGGGGGTGCTGAAGAGGGGGGGGGTTAGAAAACAACAAAAATCTATTAACCCTTCGCACTCTCGCATGCAAATGTTCAAACAAATGCATTCACAGATTCACTCATCCAGGCACAACTGTTATCCCTACAGTTAAGTTAAAAGCCGGGGTTTTAGTTCACAGAAGAATGCATTCTTATGCTTAGTCACCTATACTGCGCAGAAGTACCC
Source organism: Hyperolius riggenbachi (assembly GCF_040937935.1). Classification (NCBI taxonomy): domain Eukaryota; kingdom Metazoa; phylum Chordata; class Amphibia; order Anura; family Hyperoliidae; genus Hyperolius; species Hyperolius riggenbachi. Next base: position 237,622,833 of record NC_090646.1, on the reverse strand, counting down.
AGGTAAACATAGGTGTCCTAACTCTGGCCCTGTAACATGCATAGTGCAGACATGCAAACACATTAATTGCATCAAACCTATCAATGGATTAGGAGCACACATCCTGACGTCCTCTCCTGGGACAGATAGTGCAGGGGCGTCTGTGTCATTAGGCAACTATAAATTTTTGCCTATAGCGCTGTGGGAGGAAGTGGGCGCTCTTTCGCCGCTGTGTGCATGTGTTTTTTTTTTTTTTTTGCTTTCAGGTCGGCGCCGGCTGTGACAGGAAGCTCAGCCTGTGCCCGGCGCCGCCTACTGGCCTGCCCCCTTCCTCTCCTCCTTTCAGAGCGAGCAGCACGCACATTATTTTATATGTGCGGTGCCGCCGCCTACTGGTCCGCCCCCTCCCTCTCTGTGCAGAGCAAGCGGCCGCCGCACGCTAGTTTTACACGTCGGCGCCGCCCCTAACTCCGCCCCCCGCCTGTCACACGCATGAAGGCTTGAAGGCACCGTGTGACCAGTGCTACCACCGGCTGGCAGCTGGCTACAGTACTGTGCAGTGCGCACAAACAAATCTGCAGAGGCGACAGAGACGACATCTCACAGTGAGTGCCCTCTGCTGCTTTTGATAATTTTTTTATATGCCCCCCTGGCTGGCCCTGATTCCCCAACCCCCCCCCCCGCCCGCCCATATCACTTGGCAAGCAGTAGCTGGGATGGATATTAAATAATATATATATATATAGGCATATACGATTCTTTCCTGATGAACGCTGGCCAGTGCCACATACGATTCTTTCCTGGGGAATGCTGGCCACATAAGATTATTTCCTGGTGAACGCTGGCCACATACGATTATTTCCTGGTGAACGCTGGCCACATACGATTCTTTCCTGGTGAACGCTGGCCACATTACGATCATTTCTTGGTGAACGCTGGCCACATACGATTATTTCCTGGTGAATGCTGGCCACAAACGATTATTTCCTGGTGAACGCTGGCCACATTACGATTATTTCCTGGTGAACGCTGGCCACATACGATTATTTCCTGCTGAACGCTGGCCACATACGATTATTTCCTTGTGAACGCTAGCCACATTATGATTATTTCTTGGTGAACGCTGGCCACATTACGATTATTTTCTGGTGAACGCTGGCCACAAACGATTATTTCCTGGGGAACGCTGGCCACATACGATTATTTCCTGGTGAACGCTGGCCACATACGATTATTTCCTGGTGAACGCTGGCCACATTACGATTATTTCCTGGTGAACGCTGGCCACATTACGATTTCCTGGTGAACGCTGGCCACATTACGATTATTTTCTGGTGAACGCTGGCCACGTTACGATTATTTCCTGGTGAATGCTGGCCACATTACGATTATTTCCTGGTGAACGCTGGCCACATTACGATTATTTCCTGGTGAACGCTGGCCACATTACGATTTCCTGGTGAACGTTGGCCACATTACGATTATTTTCTGGTGAACGCTGGCCACGTTACGATTATTTCCTGGTGAATGCTGGCCACATTACGATTATTTCCTGGTGAACGCTGGCCACATTACGATTATTTCCTGGTGAACGCTGGCCACATTACGATTTCCTGGTGAACGCTGGCCACATTATGATTATTTCTTGGTGAACGCTGGCCACATTACGATTATTTTCTGGTGAACGCTGGCCACATACGATTATTTCCTGGGTAACGCTGGCCACATATGATTATTTCCTGGTGAAGGCTGGCCACATACGATTATTTCCTGGTGAACGCTGGCCACATTACGATTATTTCCTGGTGAACGCTGGCCACGTTATGATTTCCTGGTGAACGCTGGCCAGATTACGATTATTTCCTGGTGAATGCTGGCCACATTACGATTACTTCCTGGTGAACACTGGCCACATTACGATTATTTTCTGGTGAACGCTGCCCACATTACGATTATTTCCTGGTGAATGCTGGCCACATTACGATTATTTCCTGGTGAATTATTGCTGCGTTATGGTTATTTTCTGGTGAAAGATTGGCGCATTATGATTATTTTAAGTGAATCATTGGCGCATTACTTTTACCTTATGGTGAAACATTGCTGCGCTACGATTAGTTTCATCAGGGGGCGGGGGGGGGGGGGGCACAGGTTTTCTCGCCTGGAGTGACAAAATGGCTAGAGACGCCCCTGAGATAGTGCATCTTACCAATCGCACAAGGGAGCTAACGTAATGTATCAATGTGCACCATGCACATACACCAGCATAAGCTGTGTGCATGCTAACAAACACATACAGGGGAAGGAGGGAGTGCACTGAATTTGACCCTAGCCACAGGGGTCAGTAACAAGAAAAAAATACATATATCCAGGCACATCGTCTCTAGTTAGGACATTAAATAAGTTATTAAGGAAAGTGGGGTGCTGAAGGGGGTGTGGCTAGAAAACAGCAAAAATCTATTAACCCTTCGCACTCTCGCATGCAAATGTTCAAACAAATGCATTCACAGATTCACTCATCCAGGCACAACTGTTATCCCTACAGCTAAGTTTACTGGCGCCCTCTAATGACCTGCAGCGCACGTGCGCGGGGTCATGGGCTGACACCAATAAACAACGCAGTATGAAAGCCTCAGAGGACTCTGCCGATATAGCGGCCGAAGGTGTCTTTGTGCTGCTCGGATCACGCTGATTCAGGAAATACTTTAGGTCGGGCTACTGCTGAGTCGCCGTGGGGACACTCTGGCTGGTGCAGGGAAACTTTGTATCGAGCGGCAGCCTCCTCCCAAGGACACTATGGCTGATGCAGGTAAACTTTGTATCCAACTGCTGCCTCCTCCCACGGACACTATGGCTGATGCGGGGAAACTTTGTATCCAACTGCTGCCTCCTCCCACGGACACTATGGCTGATGCGGGGAAACTTTGTATCCAACTGCTGCCTCCTCCCACGGACACTATGGCTGATGCGGGGAAACTTTGTATCCAACTGCTGCCTCCTCCCACGGACACTATGGCTGATGCGGGGAAACTTTGTATCCAGCTGCTGCCTCCTCCCACGGACACTATGGCTGATGCGGGGAAACTTTGTATCTATACACTCTGGCTGATGCGGGGAAACTTTGTATCCAACTGCTGCCTCCTCGCTGCGGACACTCTGGCTGATGCGGGGAAACTTCATAGTGGGCTGCTGCTATCATCGGACACATGCGCCCCCATATAGGTAAAAGCTGCATTCGGACTATAAGACGCAGTAACTTTTTCTCCCCACTTTTGGGGGAGAAAAAGCGCGTCTTATAGTCCGAAAAATACGTATCTCCTAGGAGGAAGCTCAGGAGAAAAGGTTAATTGCATATGGGCTTTTCATCTTTCTACTCTTTCATGAGTTAATGGCCCTTCTCCAATTATTATTTTTCTTTCAGGAGATTATTTTTCATTGTATCCAAAATTAACTGTTCAGCACAAAGTACTAAAAAGTAGGTAAAAAAGTAATATCAAATGTATTTTGAGTATGTTCTTACATGTTGGGAGCTTTAAATGTATTTTATTTGTAAGGCGTGAAAATATCTGTTTGGAGAAAACTCAGGAGGAACATTAATGGGATATTGGCCAATGTCTGTACTTCCCAATCACAAGTTACAACAGGCCTGGTAACAACCCTGTTTATTCTTAGCTTGTAGTCCTTGGAAGAAAACTGGGGTTAAGGACTTCCTTTTTTTTAAATCAGGAGCAACACCTCCCTTCAGTAGTAATGCTTTTTTAACGGGTACCTGAAGTGAGAGGGATATGGTGGCTGCCATATTTATTTCATTTCATTTCATGAAACAAGCAAACAGCTAATCTAGTCAGAGCCCTGATCTGCTTGTTTAGGGTCTATAGCTAGGTGTATTAGAGGCAGAGCATCAGCAGGACTGCAAGGCAGCTGGTAATGTTTAAAAGGAAATTAACACATCAGCTTCCATATTCCTCCAACTTTCAGGTGCTTTATGTTCTTCAGTAACCATTGTTTTGTATCTCAAGTATCTGAATGCTTTAGTATTGCCAGATTTCCATTGCTCTATTTTCATGAAGGTCTTTCCATCTTTTTCAATCAATTTTTGTTTCAGCCTTCATCTCTAAAAATGCTTAGGAGGAATTGTACTTTATATAACTTAATGAATACAATTTTCTATTTTTACAGCATTAATTTACAAATTATTTAATCAATGTTTGCCCACTCTAAAATATGATTTTACCCCAATTTAGATGCTTTAATTTGTCAGAGATGCCAGCACCTTTACTGTTGGCAAGGTTTATTGCTGTGGAATTTTGATTTACCCTCTGTGAAGTGAGCAGGAACATCACAATCTCCCAGAGTGCTCTGGAGGAGAAGGCTGCAAGATGATATTGCCTAGGTTAGCTTAGCCCAGGACTCAGCAAACAATGGCCCGCGGGCTGGATTCAGCCTACAGCCACTATGAAGTTGGCTTGGCAATAGAGGGCGGGATTCCACTCCTCTTCCCTTCTCCCTCCCGCCATCCATTCAAAAATACACGCAGCACATGCACAAGGGAAAAACTTACCCAATCGTACTCTCCAGCGTTGAGCTCCATGGCAACGGCGACATTAAGTGATCTGCAGTCAGTAAGTACCAGCGTGTCACATGACGCCGCCATTGCCATGGAAATCACCACTGGAAAGAGCAACTGGGTGAGTTACCACACAGTCTCTCCCCACGCATGCTTTATCCGGAGGGAGGGATACAGACACTGTTGTTGTGGGCCGCACTCTAGAGGAATGAGGCCCAATTAAAGAACAGTTTACTCACCCCTGGCCTAGCCTGACCATGCTGTCATCCCACCTCCAACGTCCATGGAGACTGAATGCATTGCTTGACTGTTGCCTAGTGACTCATCTGTACAGCATTGGAGTCCTACAGTGTCACCCACTGGATTGAGTTCAATCCTAGTGGGTGGCAGAAATGATGCTTTTGTACATACCTTAAGATAGATAATCAGTTGGAAGTTCTGTTTTCACTCAAAGAACTTCAGCAAGGAGATAGAAGGCCAGTACATAAAACTGACATGTGCTCTGATATTCCACCTTATCAAGATGGCACGTCCCACGCATACAACGGAAATGTTAGCAGACTGCTGAGCTGATATGCAAAATATTTAATGAAGGGCATTAAGTAACTGATAGGTTTGGGATTAGGAATGCTAACAAGTGGTAGTTGAGAAACATGGAAAGCAAGTAAAGTACTATCTCAAACAAATTAGTATTAGTAATTATATAAGATATTTATATACTAGTATTCATATAACACAGACATCTTACACATGGCTTTAGAGTGTGTATATGTGTATATATATATATATATATATATATATATATATATATATATATATATATATATATATATATATATATATATACACATACATACATACGTACGTACGTACATACATACATACACACACATGTATATATATATATATATATATATATATATATATATATATATATACAGGGCCTTCACAAAAAATTAGCATATTGTGATAAAGTTCATTATTATCTGTAATGTACTGATAAACATTAGACTTTAATATATTTTAGATTCATTACACACAGCTGAAGTAGTTCAAGCCTTTTATTGTTTTAATATTGATGATTTTGGCATGCAGCTCATGAAAACCCAAAATTCCTATCTCAAAAAATGAGCAAATTTCATTCGACCAATAAAAGATGTTTTTAAAACAGAAAAAGTCAACCTTCAAATAATTATGTTCAGTTATGCACTCAATACTTGGTCGGGAATCCTTTTGCAGAAATGACTGCTTCAATGTGGCGTGGCATGGAGGCAATCAGCCTGTGGCACTGCTCAGGTGTTATGGAGGTCCAGGATGCTTCGATAGCGGCCTTAAGGAGCATTCACACGCACTACAGCAGCCAGCGACGGGTCCGTCGGCACCTCCCGCTGGGCGAGTTTTCAGCAGACTATAGTGCGTGTGTACGCACTGTCGACGGACTGATAAGGCTGTTCCTAAACGATCCGCTGAATACCCGCCCAGCAGGAGGTGCCAACGGACCCGTCGTTTGCTTCTGTAGTGCGTGTGTACGCACCTTAAAGCTCATCCAGAGTGTTGGGTCTTGCGTCTCTCAACTTTCTCTTCACAATATCCCATAGATTCTCTATGGGGTTCAGGTCAGGAGAGTTGGCAGGCCAATTGAGCACAGTAATACCATGGTTAGTAAACCATTTACCAGTGGTTTTGGCACTGTGAATGCTCCAAAATCTCCTGATATTTAGCTGCATTGACCCTGCCCTTGATAAAACACAGTGGACCAACACCAGCAGCTGACATGGCACCCCAGACCATCACTGACTGTGGGTACTTGACACTGGACTTCAGGCATTTTGGCATTTCCCTCTCCCCAGTCTTCTTCCAGACTCTGGCACCTTGATTTTCGAATGACATGCAAAAGTTGCTTTCATCCAAAAAAAGTACTTTGGACCACTGAGTAGTCCAGTAGTGCTGCCTCTCTGTAGCCCAGGTCAGGCGCTTCTGCCGCTGTTTCTGGTTCAAAAGTGGCTTGACATGGGGAATGCGGCACCTGTAACCCATTTTCTGCACACGCCTGTACACGGTGGCTCTGGATGTTTCTACTCCAGACTCAGTCCACTGCTTCCGCAGGTCCCCCAAGGTCTGGAATCGGTCCTTCTCCACAATCTTCCTCAGGGTCCGGTCATCTCTTCTCGTTGTGCAGCGTTTTCTGGCACACTTTTTCCTTCTCACAGACTTCCCACTGAGATGCCTTGATAGATGCACTCTGGGAACAGCCTATTCGTTGAGAAATTTCTTTCTGTGTCTTACCCTTTTGCTTGAGGGTGTCAATGATGGCCTTCTGGACAGCAGTCAGGTCGGCAGTCTTACCCATGATTGCGGTTTTGAGTAATGAACCAGGCTGGGAGTTTTTATAAGCCTCAGGAATCTTTTGCAGGTGTTTCGAGTTAATTAGTTGATTCAGATGATTAGGTTAATAGCTCGTTTAGAGAACCTTTTCATGATATGCTAATTTTTTGAGATATGAATTTTGGGTTTCTATGAGCTGTATGCCAAAATCATCAATATTAAAACAATAAAAGGCTTGAACTACTTCAGTTGTGTGTAATGAATCTAAAATATATGAAAGTCTAATGTTTATCAGTACATTACAGAAAATAATGAACTTTATCACAATATGCTATTTTTTTTAGAAGGACCTGTATATATACAGTATATTAATAGTGAAGGTGCTCACAATCTAATCACTACTATAGTCATGGGTCCATCATAGTATAGGGTTGATTTTAGGGGGAAGCAAATTAGCTTATCTCTGTGTTTTAAAGAAAACCTGAACTGAAAATTAAAAGTCAAAATAAGCATACACAAGTCATACTTACCTTCCATGTAGTCTACTCCTCAGTGTCTTTCTCCTGTCTCACGTCCTGTTTGTTCACTGTGATCAAGGGAATTTGCCGTCCTCCATTTTGAAAATGGCCATTACCCATAACAGTTTTCTGGTCAGCACACAGTTAAACTGTAACATTGCCCACTTGAGCTATAGGGAAACATGGACATTACCTGGTACATCAGTTTTCCTCTCAGCTATAACTGACAGCAACTGATATTTTACTGACAGCAACTGACATATTTCAGATCTGACAAAATATTGTCAGAACTGGAAGGGATTATTGCCAGAAGAAAATGGTGAGCTTCTAAGAGGAACAAATGGCAAGGTAACTATGTAATGTTCATTTGAAGTTACCTCATGTGTTTATTTTAAATATTTTTACTCAGTACAGGTTCTCTTTAAGGATGTGGGAAGAAACTGGAGTGCCTGGAGGAAGCCCACACAGACACAGGGAGAACATACAAACTACATGCACATAGTGCCCTGGGTGGGATTTGAACTGGGGACTCAGCTCTGCAAGGCAAGAGTACTACTAACTAAGCCACTGTACTTCCCACATGTTAACTTTCAGTGACGATGAATGCATCTGTTTGTTCTACCTATTGGTCTAATAATCTATCTATCTATCTATCTATCTATCTATCTATCTATCTATCTATATTATGCTGAACCACGTTAGAGCTGCTAGGACTTGATAGTAATCAGCACAGAACTGTAAATGAACAATTCTCACATTGCTTACTGCCACTATACTTATAATGTCCTTGACTTGTAATATACACACTGTCTGCCCTTGTATTGTTTTTGTTTGTTTTTGTATTTGTTAAGCAACTGCCAAGACAAATTCCTTGTAGGTGCAAACTTACTTGGCGAAATAAAATTGATTCTGATAAAAAATTGATAAATAAAATTGATTCTGATTTCTATCTATCTATCTATCTATCTATCTATCTATCTATCTATCTATCTATCTATCTATCTATCTATCTATCTATCTATCCATCCATCTATCTAACCATTTATTGTTGCAGACAGCTAAGCTTTAGCAGTGTGTTACTTTATTGCCATTTGTATTAGTGTGTGTGCTCTCCTTTGCCTTTGGAAGAAATCATTTCTGTCATCTTTCAGATGTGTCAGTGTCAGACTGCAACAGAATTCTAGTGCAAGCTCAATGGCTTCTAGCTTTCTATAGCTTCCAAGCATTGGGCTTAGTCATTGCTGTCATCTGTGTTTATGGCACTTTTGCTACTTTTGCTAAAGAGCCACAGACATGTTAAATGACCTGCCAGCTCTACAGAAAATTACAAGGCTGAAGCCTACAAAGTGTTGAAAGGCTTTCTTACGCCAACCTTTTTTTTGTTATATCTGTATAACCTAAAAATATGTGGTAAGGGAGGTAGAGGAGCAAAGAGAGGGAATGAAGCTGCAGCATACAGTAAAAATATATGCTCTGTCGCTACTCACTAGCACACATCATGCAAAATCATAGGTTCACAAGCACTTCCTGGCACGTGCTATTATTACACACATGCATAGGGTGCTTTTGATTTCTATACTGTGATTTTCCATTTACCCATCCTCGAGACTCGAAGGCCTGGAGCTGGAATTCTCATGGCTAATAAATGGAGATCCCGGGCCATAATTTGGAGGCCTCTCCTCCAATACTGTTGAGCTTGAATTTTTCATAATTGTAATTCTGTATCAAAATTTTCAAAATTGTATCAAAATTTTCAATTATGATGCGAAGCTGAAATGCCAAATTCGTAATTAATTTCACTCATAGCCGTAATTATGATCCAGAATTTTGACTGCTGGCATATATTGGGGGTCACTTATTAATGCTGGCAGATATTGGATCTGCGGATACTGGCAGATCTACAGCAGTTATAATCACTCACCACCTGGCTCCAGCACTGCAGTTATGCCTCCATCCTCCGGGTGGCGCTGCAACTCTAAAGTGAAATTGATTGATTATATGTCATGGAAAATATTAGTTTGTACACTAATTATAATTTAAGAGGCTGTCAAAAAGATAAGGCACACCTAAAAGCGTAAGCAAGCGTTTTGTGTTTTTGTGCACATTTTTTCCCCCTCCCGACGCTCCACTGCACGCTGCGTTTCTGGTAAAAGTGGTTTTCTGAAAACCAAAAAAAATGGGGACTCCTCCTCCCAAGTCCTTCTAAGACTGGGTGTATAGAGCTGGGGTATTGTCAGTGTAACAAAAGGGTCAGAGCCATGAATAGGGTTCCCGTGTGTGGAAGCCAAGACTTCATATATGTGCATTACTGGAGCTGACATTTTTTTTTCTTTTTGCCAACGCAATAAGAAATGGACATTACAGATGTCTCAAATTTGCTCTATTTTTTAAGGACTATCCATGAAATGAAAGTCGTTTGCCAATACTGGCGCACACATGTGTCTCTAATCCTTATATGCAGCTGATTTGCTGAGCGTAATATCTGTCAGGTATCCAGAGTTCCGGCCCAGTAACTAATGGAGAAGCCTGCCCTTGTGAACTCACATTACCTCTTCTAAGCAGTACAGAGAATGTGTCAAACCCATAAATAATTGCTTTCATTCCCTCTACACCTATACCATATATGGCATATCAATAATGACATATGGGGGTAATAATTAAGATGGAAGGTTCAACAGGACACAGATTTGCTGTAATCATATGACAGTCCGTTTGCTGAATGCTGCTTTTTACTGCTTTAAACCACCCTATATCCCCACTACATGACAAAATCACCCATAACTATGATTCCAATATTGGTGTAATGGATGGCGGAGACACCGCCGCGCGGTCTGACAGCGAGGCGGCTGAGGCCGCGTTCAGACCGGCGGTTTCTCCGCAGCAGCAGCGTGTGCCTGATTTGGCTGAGCCTAGTAGTGCACACAGATGGAGAGCTACGCGCACGCACGCGTGTGCTAACAGGCAAGCCCTTTATGCAAATAGGAGAGGGATCAGCTGATCTGGACGATCAGCTGATCCCAGCGCAGCAGGTGATTGGCTGGATGGGACTGGGCGGCGCTGAGGAGCGCTCTGCTATATATACTTCTCCCCTGTCCGTTGCCGGTTGTCTGCCGTTGCAAATGCTTGCATGTTAGCACTCAGACCATAGTCAGATCCTTCAGTGTGGTTGAACCAGGTGGACCTGGGAATCCACATTTAGCCAGATTACTGTGTTATTATTGTGTTATACTCCAGACTAGTTCCAGGGTGTTGAGACCACGGACCTCACACCCAAGACTAGGGATACTGTGTTATTATTGTGTTATACTCCAGACTAGTTCCAGGGTGTTGAGACCACGGACCTCACACCCAAGACTAGGGATACTGTGTTATTCTTGTGTTATACTTCAGACTAGTTCCAGGGTGTTGAGACCAAGGACCTCACACCCAAGACTAGGAATACTGTGTCATTACTGTGTTATTCTTAGACCAGTTCCTGGGTGTTGAGAACGCGGACCTCACACTCTAGACTAGGCCTATGCTTGATATCTGTTATGACCTATTGCTTTCCTGACCCTCCTTCTGCTCTCTGATTCGGTACTTACGCACATCTGATTACTTGTTGCCAACCCTGCCTGTCCCTGGTTACTGTATCAGTCTTCTGTCTTTGTACCTTATTTGCTCGTGTGTTGCCGACCCGGCCTGGCCGACCTCTCTTACTGTCTACAGAGACTCCCTGTCTCTTAAAGGGACCTCTCTGCAATCCAGTCAGGGACTCCATCTCTTAGGTGTCCTTTGACTGCAGTAGAGTCTGATTCCCAGCAGTCAGGGAATCACTGGCTCATATACTGTCACACCAAACTCTTACACATTGTCAGGTGTCCAGAGGTTAGTTATACTTGTATTATTGGTGATTCTGCAGATCATCAATAATCAGGTATATATCTGTATTCTTGGTGATACTGCAGATCACCAATAATCAGATTCTCTCTGTGTGTTGACACCGATCGTTACAATTGGCTTCAGTAATTGTACTTCCTTGTTGTCGTTTATGTGTGGTGAATTATAGAACATGCCCCAATAGGGCCCATTTCCACTATATCCGAATTCATATTGCGAATTTCTGCAATGGCTCTGCAACCAATGCTTATCAATTGAGTTGATCATTGCGGATCGATACGATGTGCTATGGATTGCATGATGCAGATTTCTGCAACATGCAGCCGATTCGCTTAAGCAGCCAGTGACAGCCGCATCCAGACTTCCAGAACATAACTGCGGCTGGCTGCAAAGCAAAAAAGCTGAATGCAGAAAGCATCCAGTTACTGGAAACGGGCTCTTAGTCAATTGACATTTTTGACAATGATTAATTGACATGTTTTCAGCATGTTTAGTACCCCTGCGGGCTCCAAACCATCACAGTCTTCTTTATTCATAACAGGTTTTCACAAACAAAGGACTTCACTCTTTCTGCTCGATCTATTCTTTCACACTGTACTCTGCAAGTTTACTATCCAATAATGGCTGTAAACCATCTATTTGTTCATCATTTCCACAATATAACACTGTGCATCTCTCATAAATGGTTTTATGTGTTTGTTATTTGTTTAGTTTGTTTGTAAAGCTTCTTACAATGGTTATTAATTTTTTACCACCACCATTTTTTTTTTACCACCACTTTTAAATTTTTTTTAGTAATGCTTGATAGGAGATACATGAAGGTTTAATTACCCACATAACTATTTAAGACAAAGGCAATGGAAACTGGAGCAGTAGCTCAGATCAACCACTCAGAATTCTTTCTTATTTTTATTTAACAATTTGAAACATGCTTTTTACCTCTATGAAATCTTCTACTTTTTAGTGTTTTTTTGCATTGAGTCTTGATAAATAAGCCTAAAGTTTCTCCACTGTGCACTAACATCTTGAGTATATCCCTGCTGTTACTGCTGCGAAATCTTAGATGTCCTCTAAATGGTGACTATATGTAAATACTTGAAGTTCATTTCAAGAATCCAGCATTCTCCTGGGAAATGAATATGCTTTATTACATTTTCCATGTTTATTAATCTTTCTTAATAAATGCTGTGCTTTAAGGCTAACTTTTATTCTTTTCTCTGTTACATTACACGTACATGTTATATCAAAGCCAACAGGTTTTTCTAACTTTACTACTTGCTTCTCAGATACATAGCAATTATGTAATATGTTACAGTGATATCATAGAGCAATGTATTAAGGAAGATTAGACTAGAGACAGCATTGACTAACTACAATTAGTGTTGTACATGGGTCTGTGTTTAGTCAATTTACTTTGGTGTTTCTACATGGCCCCTATAAAGGGTACGTGAATCGAATCATTTCTCTGATTGATTTTGTATAGAAGTGATCGGAAAATCGATCACAAAAAGATGGCAAATCAGATTGGACCTGTCAGAAATAATCAAATCAACCCATCTAACTGACAGGATATTGCATGGCGTGCACCAGGCATACGCTCTTCAGAAAACAGGACTGAGCGTGACCAAGTTAGTTGAATAGTTCAGAGAAGCTATTTTGCATAGATAACAACTCAAGTTTTTTAGCTTTTCCTGAACTGGAAAAAAATATGAGACTCTTTTCTTTGCTACTAATGTTCTATTTATTACCTGTACTACACATACAATTAATTATCTCATAAGTTATTCTCAATTCAGATTTGCTTTAAGTGCTGTCTTCAGGATCACTAAGATCAACCAACAGCAATGTCACAGTTTAAAGATTATTGCCCACTTTCCAACCCAATGAGGTTACAGCATCTCCAGGGGTTATAGGGAGAGGCATTTAGGCGATATATATAAAAAAAAAATTAGAACTTACAGGTTGTACATTGTCATTGCGGTCATCCTCCCACATTGACTAACTACAACATGTGCATCTGATTGGCCCAATGAGGTCACATGGTACATCATCCATATGCCTCAGTACACCCCAAGGAGTCATGGGAACTGTAGTCCTATGCGCTTCATGCTTAACCATTAGCCACTGGCTGATCCTCCCACCTCTATGATTTTATAGAGAGGCTAACTGAAGAAGCATCCCAATAAAATGGAAGTTGTTCCATGAAAAATATGCTTGATTTTGAAGTTAATTGGGTATATTCTGTTGTAAACTAACTTTATTGGTATGCACAAGAAAATTGCATTAAAAAAATCATCACACAGGAACAAATCCAAAGGACAAAACTGAAAACCACAAAATGCAGAATCAGACGTGCGGACGAATGCCTGCAATTGTGGTCGGAAATCGCAGAAATAAGTGTGAATGCTGTCTTAGGCCTTGTTTCCATCTATGCATTTTGTTGTAAAGGGATTCGGATGCCCACGCATATTTTTGCTGCATGCAGTCCGATTTTTACCCCACATGCAAATTGGATGGCAGCCTATTGATTTAATTAAGCTGCATTTCCTTGTTTGATTTTTCATGCCAGGAAACACAACAAATTGGATGTAGTGGAAACGGGCCGCCCTTAATGTTTTATGAAGCATAACATCCAGTCTATTAAAGATGCCTGAAACAGCTCTCTGCGAGTTGCAAATCATCTGGCACTGCAAAATGAATAGTCTATTGGTGAGCTGCAAAGCTGTGATTCTCGATGTATGCCTGATATTCTGGAACATAAATAAAGAATTTGTATAGTTTCCCAGTGCTCTGAAGTAATGCATCACTCCAAACATATTTTATTATAAGTGAAACTGTACTTGGTATATATTAGTAGGGCTTTTAGCTTTCTTCTAGTTCTGGTTCTCTTTGACATCACTGGATATTCTGTAACAACTTTACTTCACAAGTCTTATAGATCCAGGATCATATCAATCTATTTCTCACACAAATGAAGTCCCAAAGAAGCCTAAAACAGCTGTCTGTAAATTAATGTATATGGCTCTGTAAAACTAACATGCTACAGTTGAAAATAAACAAGTGGTTCTAGATGTATATCTGGCTTTTCAGGGGAATAAAGAAAGGATTTTCACATTCACTCATTCTCCTGAAATAATATAATAAGCTTATTGCTTTTAAATGGTATGAACAGATTGTGTATGTAAGTTCTCAAACATGGAAGGGAAAAAATTATATGTGTATCCTGCTTTGCAGTCCATATCATCTCTCTGCTTCATTAGACATGTCATACTATCTTAACTTCTCAAGGTACCCACTAACAGTACGATTTTCATTAAAGAATCGCCCAAGTGATCAGATAAATCTGAACATAAATGAAATGTCATAATACATTGATTTTTTTCACAATCTGGATAGAAAGACAAAATTGTACCTCGAAAAAATCTGCAATATGGGCAAAGTGAATAAAGGCTGTTATGGACTTCTATGACCCTTGTATAATTTTAGTGATTGAGCAGATTACACCAATACAAATGGCTACAGATTTATATTTGTATATTTAAATGCTGCTAAACAATAGAAATGTTTTGAATGTCAACTTTGTTTTAAATCTTAACATCAAATAAACTCACATTCTGTATATATAGGTTTCCAAATATTTGGACTATTTTGTATTAAAAATGAATTTCTTGCTTGTCCTGAAGGTGGAGCTCACAACTCACTATACCTTTGTATACTCGCAGTAGAGAGTTGAAAGGCTCCTGCCATTTAACCTACCCTTCTCTACAGACAGATTTAGGTTATCCACTTTCCAGTGACATGAGCCTTTAATTCATCAACGGCAATGCATGAGGTATGACTTTTTTAAATCAGTGGCAAGCAACCTTTGATCATGATTCTATTTCATACCCAAGTCACATTTATATCAACAGCCTTTTCTTGCTTGTATTTTGGTGCATTGCAGTTGTAGGAGCCAAGTGATTTGAGACAAAGCACAGAATAATAAAAGCTGATGCAGACTCATTTTTTTTAGTATTGTTTTGAAACAGCTAGCAGCATCTCAGTTAATTTCAGGCAGCTCTCCAATATATCTCTTAAAGCAGAACTGAAGTCAATAAAGTCGAGCAAAAAGTAAAAAATGGGAGCTGTAAATAGATAAGTCATTGAAGTCATAATATGTAAACTCTATATTTTTCTTGTCTCCTTTTCGGACTGAAAATCGACCGAAAAAACGCATCGTGTGTACCCAGCATAAATCACATGCTAAGGCTGCAGAGGAAAGTGGAAGTAAACATTTTAACCATTTCAAGTACTTTTCTTTAAATGGTGTTCTGTAAAGATGGCCACTAACAGTATAATTGTCAGCAAACAATTGCCCAAGCGATCAGATAGATGCGATCAGATTGGTAGAAAATAAAACTCGTTGATATCCCAGGTCAACTGTGAACAATTCTAAAGGATATCATTCATTGACAATTTAGTTGAATGGGAAAACAGTTTTTATAAACAATTGTGATGGATAGGAATTACAGATTGGTTCATTAATAGTGAAAAAAAAATCAATGTGTCATGACATTTTATTTCTCTTCAGATTTATCCGATCACTTGGGAGATTCTTCAATGAAAATGGCACTGTCAGTGGGCACCTTTAGAAGTTACAATAGTGTGACATGTCTTATAAAGCAGAGGAAAGAAATGCACTGTAAAGCCTGGTACTAGTATAATTTTTCCACTTCTATGTTTGAGAACTTCCCTACACAATCTGCTCATAGTATTTAAAATCTGTTGGCCCTAATTCTGCTCGGAAGTACTAAAACTGGCCAATTATTAGCCCATAAAAAAAATACTAACTGCCACTATTAGACAATTTGAGATCCTCTTCTGTTCTGTCTGGATAATCACTCCTCACAGAGTAACAGTGTGTGCTTAAAGAGAATCTGTACTCTAAACTTTTTACAGCAAAAAGCATACCATTCTATTCATTATGTTATCCTGGGCCCCTCTGTGCTGTTTCTGCCACTCTCTGCTGCAAACCTGGCTTGTAATTGCCAGTTTTAGGCAGTGTTTACAAACAAACTAACCAGCTTGTGATAGGCTCACATAAGCAGAGTGTGTGAGTCATACAGAGCCTGCAGGGGGCCTGGAGGGGTTGTGTATAGCTTCTACCAATCACAAGCAGCCCTGCACATTCCACACATTCCAGCCTTAACCTTCCTGGCGGTAAGCCCGAGCTGAGCTCGGGCTATGCCGCCGGAAGGCACCGCTCAGGCCCCGCTGGGCCGATTTGCATAAATTTTTTTTTGCTGCATGCAGCTAGCACTTTGCTAGCTGCGTGCAGTGCCCGATCGCCGCCGTTACCCGCTGATCCGCCGCTATCCGTCGCGCCGCAGCCGCCCCCCCCCAGACCCCATGCGCTGCCTGGCCAATCAGTGCCAGGCAGCTCTATGGGGTGGATCAGAATCCCCTATGACGTCACGACGTCGTTGACGTCGGTGACGTCATCCCGCCCCGTCGCCATGGCGACGGGGGAAGCCCTCCAGGAGATCCCGTTCTTTGAACGGGATCTCCTGATCGCCGATCGCCGGCGGCGATCGGAGGGGCTGGGGGGATGCCGCTGAGCAGCGGCTATCATGTAGCGAGACTTTGTCTCGCTACATTGAAAAAAAATAAAATAAAAAAAAAAGATTTGCTGCCCCCTGGCGATTTTTTAGCAAACCGCCAGGAGGGTTAAGGCCCATACACACGTCGGATTTCCGTGAATGACGGGTCATTTGAACGTCCCGTCGTTCAGTCGTTCTCCCGCTAAATCGGGCGTGTGTACAGACTGTCGTTCGCTTGATAAGAGTGAATTTGAGCGATCCGCCCGGCGGCTATTGGTATAGCTTTCAGTAGTAGTTTGCAGCATAAAAACAACAATTTTATTTTTACTTTATTACTCCTATTTACATATCTAATATGTTACTGCCAGTGCTGTCAATATTTGCAACAGTGTGACACACTGCACAGCTGCAGTTGTCTGCTGCTTGATAAACATGTACATATATTACGTCAACTAAAAGGTAAAATGTCTCCTTGACAGCAGACTGTTGTTATGGCGAATCATGTGTCTTGGCATGTGCTGTAGAATTGCTTGTTAGAAGTGAAAAATACTGATCCTGCAAACACGCAAAGCAAATGACTGACTGGCAAGGCAGTCAACAGTGTTCTCTCTCTATAACTCACATAATGTAACTGTCCAATTATGCCAAGATAACTTGGTAGCATTCCTGGCTTGATTTCACCATTATGTTGCACAAATTAAGAGTACAGAAGAAGACTGAATAACTCAGTATGATCACTATGACTCAGTAACGATAGTGCCTGCAGAGTTTTCTGGTAACACAAACACAGAAAAACAAATACTGTCTGGGGAGCAAATGGATCACAAAAACAAAAGGACCTTTTTTTTAACTGCAAGCTAAAAATAACCCTGATAAGACCTGATTTAAAAGATACATAAATGTAAGATTTGGGATCTGTTCTCGCTAGTTACTGCATTTAAGGCATTTTCCACATGTACAGTTCTGTGTTTGGGTTTTTCGTCTTTTTTCTCTAGCAAACATTGTGCGCATTTTTGGGATCTTTATATGCGTTTGTGTGCGAAAGTTTGCATCGTGATTGTTCCCTTCCATACCAATAAAGTTAATTTACTTGTACAATACATCTCATTTCCTGAAAAATGGCATACGATATTTAGTACAAAATGCAATCTTTCTGCATTCCCATTGACTTGCATGGAAACACAGTTTGCACATTGCACACGTAAATAAGCCGACCTGAATTTTACATGGAGAGAAACCGTGATTGCAAATTCCTATACAAATGAAAATAAAATGCAATGCCATTGAGACATATTAAATGTGTCAACTGCAATTTCAGAAAATCACAGATCTCATGCAATTTCTAACAAATGTGTAAACTCTGCCTCATGCTTATATAAAATGAATAGTGTCATTTTCACATGCATGTAGTGTATATATTGTAATCATTTCTGAAGTTTTGAAAACCTGAAGCTATCTGAGCTACCGATATAAATACCAGGCACCAAGACAAGTATAGCTGTAGCAGACAAGATGAATGCCAGCAGTACAGGGTGCTAGAAATGAACAAGCTATGTACAGACAAGCTTGCAGACTGCAATAACATTTTTCAAATATGTGGAAGTAATGAGTACACATGTAATGGAACATGAGTACACATGTAGTGAAACATGAGTACACATGCAGTGGAACATAAGTAAACATGAAGTGGAACATGAGTACACATGTAGAGGAACATGAATACACATGTAGTGGAACATGAGTACACATGTAGTGGAACATGAGTACACATGCAGTGGAACATAAGTAAACATGAAGTGGAACATGAGTATACATGTAGAGGAACATGAATACACATGTAGTGGAACATGAGTACACATGTAGTGGAACATGAGTACGCATGTAGAGGAACATGAATACACATGTAGTGGAACATGAGTAAACATGAAGAGGAACATGAGTAAACATGAAGAGGAACATGAGTACACATGTAGTGGAACATGAGTACACATGCAGTGGAACATGAGTCAACATGAAGAGGAACATGAGTCAACATGAAGAGGAACATGAGTACACATGTAGTGGAACATGAGTACGCATGTAGTGGAACATGAGTACACATGCAGTGGAACATGAGTACACATGCAGTGGAACATGAGTAAACATGAAGAGGAACATGAGTACACATGCAGTGGAACATGAGTACGCATGTAGTGGAACATGAGTACACATGCAGTGGAACATGAGTACACATGCAGTGGAACATGAGTAAACATGAAGAGGAACATGAGTACACATGCAGTGGAACATGAGTAAACATGAAGAGGAACATGAGTACACATATAGCAGAACCTTTTCAGGATTTGATTGCACTCCAAACGAAAAAAGATTTAGCAATTTTGCCACAGAAATATCACCTTCTCCCCCCCCCCCCCCAAAAAAAAAAAGAATATTAAAAAAGAGAAAAAGGAAGCACCCGAAAATAATTAAAAAAAAAAAATTAAATTGTTTAGAAGAGGCAAGTATTGGCTTACCTAAAATAATGTATTTGTGTATTTTGTATTTTTTTGTATTTGTGGCCAAAAATAATTTATTGTGCACAAACAGATGATACATTTCATTAGAGTAATTGCTGCTTCATCAGGTCAATATGCCTGGGGCTGCAGTGGAAGGAGCATCTCACATTTTTAAACCACAAAAGGTATAGCCTCTAATTTCAGGACAAAGCGTGGGACCCCTTCACACCTGTTTATGCCCCTGCTGAGCATAACCATAATGCTGGATCCACACGGTGCGTTCGCGCACTCGATTTCCCGCTCGATTCCCCGCTCGATTCCCGTCGATTTGTTTATTTCCAACATGTCCGATTTGGATTTCGATGGATCGTTAGGTCGATTCGGCATACTTTGCATGCGAATCGACCTAACGGTCCATCGAAATCCAAATCGGACATGTTGGAAATAAACGAATCGACAGGAATTGAGCTGGAAATCGAGTGTGGATCCAGCATAAGACATTGGTGAGACTTCAAATACCCTTATATAGGTCAACAGTTTACCAAAATCTAAATAACAGTACATTGAGAGCCGATACAGATAGGTGTCTAATTTATATCTGTTGACTGTGAATGTAAGCATGTATTTGCCATTCAGTTGTATGACTCTTTCAGGGTCCCACTATATAATAATATTGATATGAACCATCACTTAGGCCTTGTGCACATCTAAAATCGCATCGCCGACGCCAGCATTTTGCGATTTTGTGAGTGATATTTTTTAGCTTACCTGTGTGCTACGATTTTTTGTAAAGCACTTTTCTAAGCGCTTTTAGAAAGCGATTTGTTTTTTCAGGAAGGGAACTCTTTGCCCCGGAAAATAATAAATACAATGTATATATTCTTAAAGGGGAAATCGCTATACAAAGCACTTTTCAAGCGTTTTGCGATATCCCTGTACCTTCCATTGAGGCAAATCATCCCAAAAATGATACAAGCAGCTCTTTGGTGAGCGGATCGCAATCGAACCGCTCAGATGTGAACACTCTCATAGGGAATCATTGCACAAGCGCTTTTAGGCTAAACTTTGTCTCAACCCACTTATTTTGAAATACCAGTGTAACTGTAAAATAAATGTAGAAAAAATAGCCAGCTCTGTAGTCACTTCTAGCCCTAGATCACGGGACCAGATATTTTTGTTGTTTGTAAAAGTCCATAGAATACTATTAGGCCCGGTTCACATTAGCGGTCGCCGTCCGGAATCGCCGTGCCGGAGCCGGACCGCATGCGGAATGGACGGAACGGACGCACGGCATAGCAATGAAAGTCTATGCGTCCGTTAACATGCGTCCGTTTCGTCCGGACCGGAGCCGGACCGGATCCGGACTCCGGCATAAGATCCAACATGCGCTATTTTTTGGTCCGGCTCCTCCGGCAGACGTATCCGGAGCGGAGCCGGACTGTTGCATCCAGCCAATACAAACCAATGAGAACCGGAGAGCGCACAACACACTGGCTATAAAAACCGGACGTTCTACCCCACTTCCTATGCTTTTTCTAGTGGCCATTTTGGATGGGGACCACATGGGCCCAGCGTTCACAGAGTGGAGCAGCAGGGATTTCATGCTGGAGCTCTTTTAGGCAGCAACATGTCTGATGATATGTCTGATAACGAGGAGGTGAGGCCTTCTCCCCACATAGTAGTAGGTGAACAACAGGAAGAAGAGAATTCCCAGGTACGAGTAAAAAATGACTGGATCCATGGTCCCAACTGCAGTCTCTGTATCCACGGATGGTCTCCACACGTCCACCTGTCTCCAACAATGACCCCAGAGCTTCTGCTGACCTCCCAGACCCCAGGTATTTACAGGTTGTTATCTCTTTAAGAAACCGGATCCGGACCGCAACCGTGTTCATACCGCACGGAAAATGGATGCAAACGGACCGGATCCGGACCTGATCCGGATAGGAACCGTACGGATTAGGTCCGGTCCGAATCCGGTGCAGGCCGGACATCCGTTCCGGTTTTTACAAAACCGCAAGTGTGAACGGGGCCTAACTCACTCAGTTTTCATATGTGATGTAGCCATTTCAGATTATTTTTCAGGGAAAGTCAATCACGACTTGGAGAGTATGAAGCTATCAGGAGAGTGGGCGTTGCTTCCCCATCATTTGATCTCCTCCTTCCTCTACTGCTAAGAGATTAACTCAGGCTTTGTTCACATTGCGTTCCATCCACGTGCCCGCGTTGGCTGTGTTTTAAGGTGTTTTTTTTTCTGATTCCCGGCGATTACCTGCGCTCTGCATTATTTTTTTAATCGCTATTCAAAGCGGTTTTGCCAAGCGATTGCTGTTTTTCACTTCCTGACGTTAGTCAGGAAGTGAACTCTTTGATCCGGAAAAGAATAAATACAATGTATTTATTCTTAAAAACGCGAACACAATCGCTGCACAAAGCAATTTTGTGAGCGTTTGTGTTTTTCCTATACTTTCCATTGTTCCATTGAGGCAAAATCTCCTCAAAAATGTCTCAGGCACCGCTTTTCTGACCTGAACGCAGACGGAACACTACAATCTGAACTACACCATAGAGAAGCATGGTGTAACCGCTTTCAGGGTGTTTTTGAAAAACCGCCCGCGCTTTAAATTGGCCAAAAACGCCTCTAGTGTGAACGAGCCCTCAAAGTTGCCACCACTGCAACTACAAGTCTGCTGAGTTACATTAGGCTCAGCTTGTAAAAAAGGATTCCTACACTCTCCACAGTGCATTTACAATATCAAGAACTGCCTGTAATAGAAAACTATTTCTCATTGCTCTAATGTACCCCTTTACAAAGATACTGGGATGGTTTGAATAATTTATTACATACAGAACAGTAAGCTAAAACATTGAGCTGTAGCTGCATTGCTGGCTACAAAGCATAGTGAGGGAAAGACTAACTGGAGCCCCTCCCAGCTCATCCTTGTTTTCCTCATGTGAATAATGATTGGACAGAGGGAGGGACTAGTCAACTCACAGGCTTGCTGTTCTCTCTTTCAAGCAATGTCTGATTTATGTGCAATGTGACAATTTGTGCATTGCAGATTTTATATTCCATCAATAAACATAAAAAAACCAAGCCTGAGCTAGATTTTTATAGTAACTTTTATTATTGTGTTTTCCTATGTGTCTAATTATTTTTAACAGTCATTTTATTATTCTTTAATTAGGCCAGCATGAATATAAATGATTACTGTGAATATTTAATATTTTCCAGCAGGTGGAATGTCACACATTTTAGTTTGTTTCTTTTTTTCTGTGCTTTCTTTAATATAGTATTCATGCGTTTGTATTATGTGTTGCTCCCTGAACCAATGTATGCATACATGAGGTGGGCATAAGGAGCATTCTTTATTGTGGCTCTTTAGAATAATGAAGTAGCATACTATTCCTCATCCTCACTATTAATTAACTGTTACCAACCCCCCCCCCCCCCCCCCCAGCAGCTCTGATAAAGCAAAGCTCCATAAAGCCTCAAGACCAGATTCATAGCGCAGGATTGTTATATGTGGGATAAAATCCACCAACTTAAGCCTCACGCTTCAGAAAGCACCACATCGTGCAAAAGCCCCAATTATGCTGATAAACTGAAAAAAAAAAAAAATGTATTTAAGTACCATAATACTCTCACCGCTGCTAGCAGCAATACCTTACATTATTCATCATGCCTTCTCAGTCACTAATTCATTAAATAACTCATCCAGTCACCAGCATCTCCATGGAATATTAGCACAATACTAGGCAGCAATTACTATTAATTCCCATTTCTCCCAGGAAACGGTTCATAATGATTTCAGCTCCCAGCCAAAAAGCAAGTTGTTTTGCCATGGTTAGTTTGGCCATGAGCACTCAGCTATACCAGAGTTGATGCTGGCACCCAGGGGTTTACCAGTGGGAGGAAGTCTTTGGCAGAGTGTGCTTGGTTTGGTGTGAACACTCAGCTGTAATATATGCTGGTGGCCAGTGGATTTATCAACAAGTGTGGTTAACAGTACTGACTATGCTTGATTTGGGTGCTGAGGCTTGGTAATAGCATTTCTGATGTCAATGAAAAGACATTTTCAACCATAATTGCTTGGGTTTAGCTCTGAAGGTAAAGACAATGAAAGTCGATATTTAGTATAAGGGTTAGGAATGCTGTAGATAGGCTACGGATTGGGTGTAGGTTAGAGGAAATATATCTTAGATGTTAGGTTTAAAAGGTTAGGGTCAAGCGACAGGAAGGAGAGGCTAGGGTTAGGGGACAAGAGGGGTTAACACCAGACACTAACAAAAACAACACTGAGGGCCAAATAACAGAGAATTAGGAATGCTTTTTGGTATACACTATGCCCTATGTCCAATCAGCTGATGTTAAATTTACACTCCTTCCCCCTTCCCAAGCCCACCTGAAGCAATTTTTTTACAATGACAGTGAGTTGAAATTGCTGTGCATGTCAACTCATGTGTTCTCCCTTGCTGAACCACACCAGGCCACATAACTTCTGACATTGGAGTGGATGGGTACCTTGCAAGAGGAGGTGACATACATACATAGACATATGACTATGGTAAATATGGTAAGACATATGACTATGGTAGAGACTAGTTAGTGACAAGACAATATATACTAGTATGTATATATGTGTATGTATATATATATATATATATATATATATATATACATCTATATATATATATATATATATATATACCTATATATATATATACATATATATATATATATATATATATATATATATATATATATATATATATATATATATACAGTGGCTTGCAAAAGTATTCGGCCCCTTGAAGTTTTCCACATTTTGTCACATTACTGCCACAAATATGAATCAATTGTATTGAAATTCCACGTGAAAGACCAATACAAAGTGGTGTACACGTGAGAAGTGGAACGAAAATCATACATGATTTCCAACATTTTTTACAAATCAATAACTGCAAAGTGGGGTGTGCGTAATTATTCAGCCCCCTGAATCAATACTTTGTAGAACCACATTTTGCTGCAATTACAGCTGCCAGTCTTTTAGGGTATGTCTCTACCAGCTTTGTGCATCTAGAGACTGAAATCCTTGCCCATTCTTTTTTGCAAAACAGCTCCAGCTCAGTCAGATTAGATGGACAGTGTTTGTTTGTGAACAGCAGATTTCAGATTTTGCCACAGATTCTCGATTGGACTTAGATCTGGACTTTGACTGGGCTATTCTAACACATGGATATGTTTTGTTTTAAACCATTCCATTGGTGACCTGGCTTTATGTTTAGGGTTGTTGTCCTGCTGGAAGGTGAACCTCCTCCCCAGTCTCAAGTCTTTTGCAGACTCCAAGAGGGTTTCTTCCAAGATTGCCCTGTATTTGGCTCCTTCCATCTTCCCATCAACTCTGACCAGCTTCCCTGTCCCTGCTGAAGAGAAGCACCCCCAGAGCATGATGCTGCCACCACCATATTTGACAGTGGGGTTGGTGTGTTCACAGTGATGTGCAGTGTTCGTTTTCCGCCACACATAGCGTTTTGCATTTTGGCCAAAAAGTTCTGTTTTGGTCTCATCTGACCAGAGCACCTTCTTCCACATATTTGCTGTGTCCCCACATGGCTTGTGGCAAACTGCAAACTGGACTTCTTATGCTTTCCTGTTAACAATGGCTTTCTTCTTGCCATTATTCCATAAAGGCCAACTTTGTGCAGTGCACGACTAATAGTTCTCCTATAGACAGATCCCCCACCTGAGTTGTAGATCTCTGCAACTCGTCCAGAGTCACCATGGGCCTCTTGACTGCATTTATGATCAGCGCTCTTCTTGTTCGGCCTGTGAGTTTAGGTGGAAGGCCTTGTCTTGGTAGGTTTACAGTTGTGCCATACTCCTTCTATTTCTGAATGATCGCTTAAACAGTGCTCCGTGGGATGTTAAAGGCTTTGGAAATCTTTTTGTAGCCTAAGCCTGCTTTAAATTTCTCAATAACTGTATCCCTGACCTGCCTGGTGCGTTCTTTGGACTTCACGGTGTTGTTGCTCCCAATATTCTCTTAGACAACCTCTGAGGCCGTCACAGAGCAGCTGTATTTGTACTGACATTAGATTACACACAGGTGCACTCTATTTAGTCATTAGCACTCGTCAGACAATGTTTATGGGCAACTGACTGCACTCAGACCAAAGGGGGCTGAATAATTACGCACACCCCACTTTGCAGTTATTTGTAAAAAATGTTTGGAATCATGTATGATTTTTCTTCCACTTCTCACGTGTACACCACTTTGTATTGGTCTTTTACGTGGAATTTCAATACAATTGATCCACGTTTGAAGCAGTAATGTGACAAAATGTGGAAAACTTCAAGGGGGCCGAATACTTTTGCAAGCCACTGTATATATATATATATATATATATATATATATATATATATATATATATATATATATATATATATAGATGTATATATATATATATATATATATATATATATATATATACATGCATACATACATATATATATATATATATATATATATATATATATATGTATACATATATATATATACCGGTATATATATACTAATATATATATTACTGCGTAATATGTCAACGCTGTACAAATATATAAATGTATCCTTTAACCTTCCTGGCGGTAACCCCTGCTGGGCCACTTTGCTTAATTTTTTTTTTGCTGAACGCAGCTAGCACTTTGCTAGCTGCGGCAGCACACCGATCGCCGCCGGCCCGCACTCGATCGCTGCTATCCGCTCCGCCGCGCCACCCCCCCCCCCTCCCCGACCCTGTGCGCTGCCTGGCTAATCAGTGCCAGGCAGCGCTGAGGGGTGGACCGTGACTCCCAAAGACGTCACGACGTCGGTGATGTCATCCCGCCCCGCCGCCATGGCGACGGGGGAAGCCCTCCAGGAAATCCCATTCTTTGAACGGGATTTCCTGATCGGAGATCGCCGAAGGCGATCGAAGTGGGCGGGGGGATGCCGCGGGGGGATGCCGGCTCGCTACATGATTTTAAAAAAAACAAAAAACTGCTGCGCTGCCTCCTGGCGGAAAACATTAGACCGCCAGGAGGGTTAAGGAACGACTATTGCTCGAAATGTCTGCCTGTTCCACTGGCAGGGTTTGTTCTCATCACAGAATAAATAGGTTGCTTCCAACATATCAGTTGAGTTCCTGTGTCTCTTTGTGTTTTGAATGCACCTTTACAGTTGTGAATTGCCTTAATCTCAGGGAATTTCTACTCAGTATATCTGAAAAGTGTTGTTGATCCTGTGCTCTTAATCTTACTCAACCATGTGACTAGAGAAGAGTAGAGGTCACTGCCAGCACTTCACCAGTTCAATAAAGGCAGAGAGAAGCAAACATAGGATGTAACGTTTAGACTTAATACACCCTTAGTGCCACTTCACACACTTCCAAGAATAGTGAGTATGCCCAGCCAGATAGGGATAGCCTCCACCATTCCCTATATAGTGGCCGCTTACTCGCAATATTCTTGCTTTCAAACACAATCACTGGCAGCCATTGCCTTCAAAGTAAGCAACCTAGTGCCAGTATAAAAGTAAACATAGCGTAATCCTGTTTATTAAAACATTAAAAACCCTGCTACAAAAAGCTGCGTACAATGTATAAACTTGTGCATGAGCGTATCATAAATGCTATACTCCACCGCAACTCTGGCATGTCCGCCGGCTGGGTGTAGGAGACGGTCCTCACTCCTCAACGTGTGTGCGTGCTTGCGTGCGTCCAAGCCAAGTGGCACTAAGGGTGTATTAAGTCTAAACGTTACACCCTATGTTTGCGTCTCTCTGTCCTTTTTCCCCACATGTGACACTACTGGATACGCATGAGGATTACAAGCGCAGCAGTATTGGACATATAAAGTTTACATCACCTATACAGAGGACACTGCTTGCAGCTTAGATTACAAACAAGTACCATAGCAACATTGAGGGCAGCGTTATTACATTGACAATTCAATAAAGGGGCAAAAGTAAAGACTAAAACCTAGGTTCTCAACGTGTGGTACGCGTACCCCAGGGGGTACTTCTGATGGTTCCAGGGGGTACTCGGGCTTAATATACTTAACCAAGAATAACAAATTTAGAGTTGCAGAAAATGATAAATCTTATTAAAACAACACCAAGTTAGTGTTTTAACTAATTAAAAGCTATAGTAAATGCTTGGAAATAGTTTAGAACCAATTATAGTGTACTACAATTAAATATATATTTGTCAAGGGGTACTTGTGATAATGTTTGCTATGCTAGGGGGTACTTGGTGAGTACAGTGCTTTAAAAGGGGTACATACCGATAAAATGTTGAGAAACACTGGACTAAAACACAAACACTTGAAAAAAAAAAAAACCCTGCATAGAAAGAAGACTTTTTTTTTCAATACTTTTACTCCTAAAAGGAGTTGGTGAAGTTTACTTATCAAGGAATGAGACTTTGCTGCCATGAAAGTACCATTACTGTGCTACTGTTTAGGGGGTATTCCCAAACTGGACACGGGGATAATATTAAAATGTGCATGTGGGATAGGGGACTTATCATGGAATCTGTAAGGTCTATTATTGAGTGACCAGATATCCGCCCTCTCCCAAGGACATTGGAAGTAGAGATACATTACATTTCAACATCTATTCAACATCTATTCCCGCAAAAAACAGTAAAGCTTGCCATATTTTCTATTGATATCTGATCGAATCTGCTAGTTATAGAAGCCCCAACATGCTGGCCTAATCAACTGATTTTCATTCGAAAGTTGATCTTACTGGATGGAAGATATCAATCTGCAGCTGGTTGGGAGCGGCGGTAGATTGGCGGCTCAAAGCGTTGCATTGCACAGTGCAAAACTGCAGTTAGATAGGATTTTCATATATTTCATGCTGAAATCTACTAGAAAAATCTATGCGTAGTATGTGGAGGAATACGGTCAGATAGATCCCTCTTTCATCCGACCAGTGTATGGCCAGCTTTAGTAAAACAATATACACCAATGTACACCAAAACAATATACACACACGAAAAATTATTTTAATACTATAAAATAAAAGGGTATCTGCTTTTGAAAAAAAAAAAAATCATAAATGTCCCCAGAAGTACAGCCCCATGTCCAAAACAGTTTGACCATTGTGTTAAATGTAAACAAAAACAGAATGAGATGTCTAGAGCTAGGGATGGTTGGAATTACCGAACTCTGAACCCAATAAAATTCTGAATTCTGTCTGGTTATTCCGAACAGAATTCTGCCGCTTACATTTATTAGGTATATTAGGGAGAATAGTGGGAACAAGTCCAAATTTTTTCAAAAACACCTTGTAGTTTATGAGAAAATCGAACTTAGAAAAAAGATTAAAAAAAAAAGTTTTTTAAACTTAGTAAAATAACATTTTGCTGTGATAAACTTTAATATATTTCAAGTTCTAAATTCTGGATACAAATGTTATACTTTTTAAGAGAATGGACAGCATGGTGTGCCACCCTCCCAAGCCTCTTTAACCACTTGTCACCCATACCAGCTGGTATAGCCAGAACACACCATGTGGGGTACCATACCCTGAGCTATACCAGTACTCATGGGTCCATGATGTCTGGTGGCTGGTGGTAGAAGAGAAGAAAGCAAAAGCCTTCTCCTCTCTTCTAAAGCCCTTGTCCTTTGAGGAAGTGATGATGGGTTTTCGTCAATTTGTTTCATATTTTATGTGTAGGATCTCCCAAAACACTGTCTGTCAACTACTTTCGTACCTTGCCATTCCCAAGAGGGAGCAAGCTTATCCGATTGCTACTAAGTGGAGGAAGGAGTTATTGTGTATTAGGGTTAGAAAAAGGGTGTATTAGGGTTAGAAAAAGTGGGCAGAGCCAACACCAACCAAATACATACCCGGGCAATGCTGGGCCATCAGCTAGTATAATATATATCTGCTCCGACACTGGGGTCTCTTCAATGCATCACAGCTGGACACTCTGCTGCCATCCTCTGGTTCACATGACTTGCATTAGTCAAGTGATGATCAGGAGCAGGCGAATAGCAGATGCAGCAGTGAAGCATGGAGGAGACCAGCAGCACTGGAGCAGGTAAATACTTCCTGCGTTACTCTGCATATGGGTAGGGAGAGGAAGGAAGAGCGGGCCCCACAACCCTCGGGAGTCAGAGAGCTGTTGTTACATCCCTACCACAGCTTGATTTTTGCTCAGGGAATAAATGATCATCTGCAGGATTAGGCTTCTATCAAACCCTGCATGCCTAGCTTTACATCTGTCAAGTGATGAATCAGTTTAGGCATAGTAATCAGGTGTTTGAAAATACAGAGTACATGCAGACAATTCTCTGCTGTACAGCTATCATTACTGTACCAGTCAGTGGTTTAGATTGCCTGTTTGAGTACCTTCAGAACCTTCAGCTCAGGTTAAGCAATTAGACCATTTAGAAAATAAAAACCTTGCTGAACCAATTCCCTCATTTATTTTAATTAAACTGAACTCATAATGGAAGATTAACCCTGCAGCTGGCCACTTGAGCTTCCTGAATATAGTTTGTTTTTTCAGACATGCTAACAGGATTTATTTGGATTGTGAACACAGTAGGATCATTACATTAGTAAACTAATATCATACAACAGCCACTACTTTAAGTAGCATTTCAAAAGATAATATTCTATTTCATCTGTCATGAAAACCACACTGCCCTGTGTTTGAGTACCAAGGACACTTTCCATAGTTCTCCTTTAATGCTTTGACCTCAATCTAAAAGCAAAATTGTCATGAGGGGCCCCTAAATCATTCCCCCCCCCCCCCCCCCCCGCGCACACGTAACCAGACACACACATCCGCTCATGTTCCCCCTCCTCCCTGGCCAGTCGCACACATCCTTCCAACGCCCCCCACCCCCAGGCAGAGTAAGCGCAGTGAGCATTGGAATATTTATCTGCTCCAGAGCAGCATCAGGTCTTCTGTACCTCCCAGCAGCCACTATGTTGCATGCCTGTCTCCTGATCATGAGACATGCATCAAGAGCTAGAGGATGGCAGCTGGGAAGAAGAGGAAATCCGAAACAGCACTGAAGAAGGTCAATTTACACTGCTCTACTGAATTTACTCTGCAACATGGGGAGGAGAATCGGGCCACCACAGACCCTACCCAAGCAAGAGTAATAGATGCTATTGTTATGGCGGTAGCTGGAGATCACTTGCTGCAAACAATCAGGAAAATTGAACCATATGCACAAGCTGGTGTATGCCCCATAGCCTCCAACACTGAACGACATTTGGATCTTTTGGAGGGGTCAGTGGCACCCTGGGGAGGATCAGAACTACAGCGAGTGACCTGATAGACTGCTGGGGGTTGGAAGCCCCGGGTATGTAGAACTGATCTTTTCCCTCTGCCATGGTATTCCTTTAAGAGAGAATGGGCTTCTCTACAACAGCTCATCTATATACCAATTGGGGTAAGCTGTCGCTTGAAGCAATCATGCAAGATCATTATGGGTGACATTTATGCCTATGTGTATGCAGCTTAAGAAACTAAAAATAAAAGTTTGGCTGGAGTTCCACTTTAAATGCATATAGATGAATGTGTCATGTAAACATGCTGGAGATGCAGCATATTCTGGGCACTTTGTCTAACAATGGAGACCCTCTCCATTGTTCGACCCTGCCCAAATATTGATAAAACTGTGTTAAAACAGCTAAAATAGAAAAAAGTGAGGTGACATCAGTGACAACAAATTTGTATATGAAATTAACAAATTTTATTAAGCACTAGGCAACTATTGGGGCTCCCGTTTTCTCTGTGATTTTTTTCCCAGGGTGTCTCTCTTGATCACACGTGTAGGGTGCAATGGCGAGGGTGGGACAAAATACTTTAGGACAGTCATTGTGAAACTGGATCTGGCATTCCATTCAATACTGGATTATGGATAATAGATATTAATTGTTGTGCTGTACCACTCCACTTTTTATTGGTCCTTTTCTTATAAATCAAATGTCTAAATGCAGCACACATATAAACCAACACATATTCATATTGTCAACTAGAGTAATGAAGTAGAGAGAAACTACCTGTTGGCTCGGTAGAACTTCTAATTCCTGGGCTTGGCAGTGTATCATTGCCTGAAGCTCCTGATGTGGTAGAAGCAATCGTAGAGCTATTTACAGCTGTAAAGTAAAGAAGGGATACAATCAAATGAAGAAACCTTCAGAGATGACCACTCTTATTTTATTAACATTTTCTAGCTCAGGTGAAACTTCTTCTCCCATGTAAAGTAAAAGTTAGATGGCAACAACTACACAGTGCATAACATGGTGCAATAAAGTGCATTGACAGATAAACCCTGACCACTGACCGGTATTTCAAATAAGTAATAACAAATATTAGTCAAACAGGCCTAAGAAACAGCACTGTGTGACCCAGCCTTACAACTAACCAATTAGACGGCTGTTCCCGAGCTGGGAGTAGGCCATGGCAAAACAGTTGGAAGTGGCCACAAAGCTGCCAACTGCTTTGGAAATAACACATCGATTTTGCCAACTGGGGAGGGTTTAGGGGAGTGAATTATCTTTACCTTCTCTTTTTAATTCTAACAAGAGAATTACTTCATTGTTGTTTTTGGAGGAGGTGATCTTTAAGCAGTGGCGTAGCAATAGGGGATGCAGAGGCTGGGACAGTACTGGGGCTCTTGGACCAGAGGGGCTCACTAGGGCCCTCCCTCAACCACAGTATTATCCCTTCAATGGTGCTATGCTGGTAACGATCACTTCTATATATGCTTTGAATAGTGGTAATCATTAAACTGTTCCCCTCCTCTGCTTACATCTCTTATATTGTGAATGTCCTTGGCAGTTTTTGTGAGGCCATATGAATTGCTATGTATAGAATGTTCGAGGGCCCAATGTAAAACTTGTACTGGGGTTTAAAGCTCCTTAGCTGTGCCACTGTCTTTAAGTCTACTACATTTCTAATCTGTAAAGTCAAATTAAAAATATGGAATTTTGGTGAAAGTCCTATGAAGGATTATTTCTGTAAATACAATTATTTATTTCATCAGTTTATTTTCATGTTAGGCTCTCTTTAAAAGAGAATTATAGCAAAAATGTTGTTATTCACCTAACCCTAAGGTCATATGTAATAGTGGCAGAATAAATAAAATCCTCACTTTACTTTGTTTTAAAAAAATCCTTAAAAATGTTTAACCACTTGAGCACTACAAGACCAGGAGTAGGACTAGAAAAAAAATAAAGTATATACCCAAGATATGCGTAATTACTATAGATAGTGAGATGATAGAAAATTATGGGCTTGAAACTACAGTTGAAGTGGAAGAAGAGTGGTTAATTGGCAGGTACAGGGTAACAAGGGGCTAAGTGGCTTGAAATATTTAAGAAGCAGGTGCTTCTGTAGAGAAGATCTACTAGATGTCCCCACAACGAGGCTAGCGTAGGTCCCTTTACCTAAGATCCCTGATGCAGGGTGATCTTAGGTAAAGAGAATACAGT
This sequence comes from Hyperolius riggenbachi, assembly GCF_040937935.1. Lineage (NCBI taxonomy): Eukaryota > Metazoa > Chordata > Amphibia > Anura > Hyperoliidae > Hyperolius > Hyperolius riggenbachi. The sequence continues at coordinate 237,589,986 of NC_090646.1, read as the reverse complement.
AAAGGAAACAATGTTTTACTTACTAACATTTGAATCAATGATCACTGCTATTGGTTTTAGCAGTGACCATTCAAGCATCAGGCACTTTGCTTGGGTTTGGTAACACGCGTTCCCATTCACCAGTCAGTGCTCGATGGGACAGCCAAGTGACTGCGCAATGTGCATAGGTTCTAATAGATTATTACCTATGTCCTGGGACTTTAGATTAAGCTTCAGGGGGCTTAAAGTGTAACTGTCGGGCATAAAATAAAAAATAAATTCTTTATTTTTATCTGGTAAACAAGTAATAAGGATCACTGGGAGGGAGAAGGCACCCAAAAAATTAACAATGTATGTAATAAATATAAAATGGCTTATGTCTAAGAAGAAGGGGCAACGCCAATATAGGAAGGAAATTTTAATAATCAGACACAAAAAACACGTTTCGTGGAGCACAATCCGCTTCCTCAGATCAAAGAAAGCAGTGTCTGGGTAGCCAAGGCGCAAAGCTTGGAGCGCGTAAAAGAAGCCTTCTTTAGGCACTCCAAGCTCTGCACCTTGGCTACCCAGACACTGCTTTATTTGATCTAAGAAAGCGGACTGTGCTCCGCGAAACACGTTATCTTTTTTGTGTCTGATTATTAAAACTTCCTTCCAATATTGGCATTGCTCCTTCTTCTTAGAGGTAAGCTATTTTATATTTATTACATCCATGGTTATTATTTGGGGTGCCTTCTACCTCCCAGTGAGATAGTGTAGTGAATAACTTCTGTGAACAGAAGGAGCGAGCAGTGGAGCTTCAATGTGGTTAGATGAATCAAAACTAAAAATTGAGTGCTGTTCTTTAAAATCCACTGCAGTGGTCATTCAATCTGAAATGCAAGACAAAAAATAGAGCACTCTATTTTTCGTCCTACATTCCAGATTCTACCTCCCAGTTATATTGTTTACAGCCCCCTAGCTATTAGAGGTTGCTGTCAATTGTTTGTTTTGTGTACCCAAGCAATAGTTTTTTCCGGAGTGCAACCCATACATTTGAAGACAAAGAGCCAGAGTGGGGACGAGCTTTCCTCACTTGTTTTTATACTGTGGTTGCTGGTCTTGCAACCCACCTTTGTGAGTACCTCATCACTTTGTATTTATCCAGAACTTGACAATAATATACTACACCATAAGGGGCTCCTGGTCTCTCTCTGAGTTTTTCCTGTATCTGTAGACTCCTCTGGACTACACACCTCCTCAAAAGTAATAAGGATGCTAACCAGGCAGTCCAAAAGATAAAATCACTATTACTTTTCTTGTTGATAAATGATCATTCCCCAGTTTACATGACTCTAATTTGATATACAAAAAGGAAGTTGCAGGGCATGCTGGGTTGTCCTTTTTTGCTTCTCTATTTCCCCTCAGACTTAACTAATGCAGCCTGATTGGCTGAAGCCTCCTGTTTTATACTCCCACACCTCTGTTCCTCTCTGATTGGCCAATATTTATCATGCTGAGACAATGCAGGATTGATTTATACTGATTTAACATGAATGGCTGAGTGGGGAGGAGTGGGGGATCCTCAGTCAGTTTCCAACTGAAATGTGCAACTGTTGGCCACATATTTTCATATTGCTACTTTCATCAGCACTGATAACTACCACCTACTACTTCTGTTATTACTTGTAGGAAGGCAGATCCTCAGCCATCATTTCCATTATGACTGATGTTTCAAAACCAGAACAAGGTATATTGGAGCAAAACTGGCGCAAAATTGGATTAGGGCCTGTTTCCACTACACGCAGATAGGATGCAGAAAAACTGACTCCAATAAATGCCTATGGGAAAATGTGCATCAGAAAAATTGCATTTAGTGGAAACAGGCCCATAGGCTTTCATTGGAGTCAGTTTTTCTGCATCCATTCTGCATCCAATCTGCGTGTAGTGGAAACAGGTCCTTCCTGTGTATCTCACTCTTTCACACAGGAGGCTCAAGGCAGTTAGTTAGAGCTTAGCATGTGCAGTGGAGTGGCAGCCACTAGAGCAAGATCATCCAAAGGGCAACCTAGGCAAGTGCCTAGTGGGTGTAAGGGGGCAAAATTGCCACTTTCTCTGACCCCTATTACATCTCAGATTACCAAAAGGACCATAAGGGCGACAGCCAAAGCTACTAACTTGCCTAGGGCCTCATTTCATCTTAATCCATCTCTGGCAGTTACCATACTGAGTCACATCTGAGCAGCAGTAGAAAGCTGACAGAAGTGACAGGTTTTGGACTAGTCCATCTCTTTATTTCTCAGGGATATATTTATTTTCAAAAGCACTTAGTGAATGGCAGTTGCTCTGTCCAACAGCCAAAAAACTGTGTGCAGGGAAGCGGGCCAGTATCATTGTTTAAAGCCTTTTTCGGGAATATCTTTATAAAGAATATAAGCTTTGCTAAGAATCCCCTATGAAGAGATGGACTAGTGCAAAACCTGTCACTTCTGTCAGATTTCTACTGCCTACTGTATGTGACAGCAACATAGGAGAAAAGTAATTTATGGCTCGTTTTACTCTGGAAAAAATGTGCTTCTTATTTGTATATGTTTGCACATATTTTAAATTTTACAGTTTTTCGCTGTAGTGCCGCTTTAACTGTCCCTGAGAGGGGCTCACAATCTAGTCCCTATCATAGTCATATCTCTATGTATGTATTGTGTAGTGTTTGTATTGCAGTCTAGGGCCAATTTAGGGGGAAGCAAGTTAACTTATGTGTATTTTTTTGGGGTGTGGGAGGAAACCGGAGTGCCCGGAGGAAACCCATGCAAACACGGGAGAGCATACAAACTCCATGCAGATAATGCCCTGGCTCGGATACGAACCAGGGACCCAGTGCTGCAAGGCAAGAGTGCTAACCACTATGCCACTGTGCTGCCCGTATATTATAATTAGAGTCCTACATATACAGTATACTACACATAAATAAGGGTGATCTGCAGCAACTGTTATTTGCATTTGACTTATTAATCCCAGCATGCCAGGCATTGCCGCAGAGATACATAGAGAGCACACTTCCTCTTGCGCAGATTGGCCGCGACTGGAAGAAGTAACACGACCCGATACTGAAGATGAAGGTGTAACGATCGGTGTAATACAGAGAGGGTCTGATTACCGGTGATCTGCAGTATCCCCGAGAATACAGATATATACCCGATTATTGATGATCTGCAGTATCACCGATAATCAGATATATCTCTAACCTCTGGACACCTGAGTAATAAGAGTGTTTAGTGCAACAGAAATACTTTGAGGACTGCACCTGTGGAGCAGTCGCACAGCAGTAAGGAGTACTGCACAGTACCACGTTCCTTCCGTAAGCCTGAGACTCTCCCGAGGGAGGGGTCAGGCTAGGAGTAGGAAGGACAAGTGTGAGTGACACCAGGAAGGGTGTCACCCACAGGTCTGTGAGCTATCTCTTGACTGAGGAGATAGCTCTCGAGGTCGGACAAGCCAGGTCGGCAACAGACAGACAGATCAGGGACAAAGACAGGAGACAGATGCAGAATCCTAAGACAAACAGAGTACGGCAACAGAGTATCAGATATAGCGAAGTACCTAATCAGAGATCAGAAGAGTAGTCAGGAAAGCAGAAGGTCATAACAAATAATCAACAATGCCTAATCTTGGGTGTGAGCTCCTTGATCATCAACACCCTGGAACTGGTCTGAGTATAACTAGATGGTAAGGCTAATTCCTAGTCTGAGGTCCCTGGTCATCAACACCTAGGAACTGGTCTAAATAATAACACAGATAATATACAGTTTTCCCTAGACTGAGGTGTGAGGTCCTTGATCATCAACACCTAGGAACTGGTCTAGATAATATCACAGATACTGACAAGGTCTGAGTGCTACCACGTAGTGATCGCAACGCCAGACACCAGAGAAATGACCAGCACCCAGTATATATACACAAGCGCCCTCCAGCGCCTCCCCTAAGTGCTGGACCAATGAAACCTGATAGAATTGTCAGCTGATCGGCTAGATCAGCTGACACCCTTCTGACTGCCATAAAGGCTCTGTCTCTCAACGCGCGCGCGCGTCCTTCTGAACCTGTGTGGAATATCAGTCCCAGCCACACCAGACATGTTTGAACGCGGGGTCAGCCGCACCGCTGTCAGAGCATGCGGCGGTTTCCCCGCGTTCAGCCATACTGCTCGTGGTAAACCCATGTGTGCAAACCGCCGCGTCGGACGCGGAATCCGCCGCCTTGTTCACCCTGGCATGCGGCGGTTTCTCCGCGCTCCGTCAGGCTAGTGGATGCAGGCCCATGTGCGCAAGCTTCCATGGTGAACGCGGAATCAGCCGCCTTACTCTGAGTACTCGCGGTGGCTTTTCCGCGTTTTCTCACAGAAGGCAGCGGAGGACGGCGGTACGGGAGTGATCCGTGCGGATGGGGCTGGAGGAAATCCCAGGTATGTATGAAACTTTATTTCCTCATCTCTGGTACACTTTAAAACATTTTGTAATATTAGATAATAAGGATTAAGGCTCATTCTCTTAAAAAGGCAAATCACACAGCTTGTATGCCAGCCAGGCAGGTTCTACATATGAGTCACACTGAGCAGCTGCCAGCATACAGGTTACAATGTTGTACCAGTCAACTGTGCCATTTGATGCCACCTAAAATGTCTGATTTCACAAATAAGTTTAATTGAGCCCTGAGTTGGCTTCTTAGAGTCCCTACTGTAGTTCCCCTGGAACTTGCAACTATTGTCCATCTCTATCAATCTCCATCATTAAACAGTATCCAGCCATCTGCCAAACCATGTTTCAGATTGCATGTAGCTTTTTGAGCCTACTGTTCAATGGACATAGTATCCACACTGATCAAAGTTTGTAAAATCACTAAACTTTTGATGCCTTTTGAGGCTACTACTAATTTATACTGAAAGCATCAAGCTATGTCACCTGTTTGAAAGTAAAAAATGACATTTAGAATATCTTTTTATTATTATTATTATTATTTTTGTTAGTTATTATCTAGGGATTATGAAGTAGTTTAACTTGCAGTTTAATAATAACAGTCGTATGAGGTCCAACCTTACCCCAAAACAAACCTCAATCTCCATTATTGCTCAGCAAGTCTGAAAGATTACTTGATTTAATTAATGTATATTTTTATATTATTTTTATAGAATGCTTTGGGGAAGGATAGTAAGAGGACCTGTCCATTACGATGATAATGATGGTCATAGTAGTTATTTATAAAATAGTTTGTGATGAATCGCATATATAATTAGAAAAGGTCTGCACTAGCATAAGGTTGGAATTGAAAACTTGATCAGATAGTTAGAAAATCTACTTAAATTAATTAATTTGAGTTGAATTTTACATTATTCTTAGATAATAATTCTGGGGGAATTTGGTTTCTCCCCCAGAAGTTATACTATATACCGTATATTATTGTTGTTGTTATTGTTATTTTGACTACTACTAGTAGTATAGTAGTAGTAGTAATAGTAGTATAAGCAGTAACAGTAGCCATTACAGTAACAAGATCCTCCTCTGAAATAGTCTGTGACGAATCATGTATATAACGAGAAAAGGGCTGTCCAAGGCAATTAAAACAATGCTGTCAGAAGGGTGGAATGAGGAAATTGGCTGCCGGAAAAGGAAATTCCAGACACTGAAATTCATAGACTGTGAGGCTTGATTCATACAATACAGGGGCAAAACCAGAGGAAGTGTTCAAGTAATATACCTCCTGTATGTAAATAAACTGCTATTTTCAAGCTTGATTGTAGTGATTGCTTACAAGAAAGACCAGATCACACAGCACAGTATGAGTACAATGTATTGATTAGTCAGTCACTGGATGGGAGCATGGAGATTAGGCAAGTTAGGTTCACTCAGATGCATAGCATGGGTTCACACTAATGGAGGTGCATGATCAGGTAGGACACAAAAGGAGGAGGACCCTGCCCAAAGGCTTAAGGTGGCCATACACTGGCCCGATTTGCACCCGTTTTGACAGCAGATTCGATCACTGGGATCGAATCTGCTGCCAATCGTTCACGCTACACGCCGAATTTCGATCCTTTTCGTCCGATCCCGTCGATCGCGCCGTGCGGAAAATAACCGTTGATCGCCCGCGGGTAAAGAGCGCATCGCTAGCGGCGTTTGAGTGCCCGACGACCGACGCAATAGAGCCGCATACATTACCTGCTCCGCCGGCGCGACTCCCGGGTCTCCGCTCTTCTCCGTCTCCGCTCTGGTCTGGTCTCCGGCATGCTTCCCTTCTTCCTGTCCCGGCAGGAAGTTTAAACAGTAGAGGGCGCTCTACTGTTTAAACTTCCCCCAGACAGGAAGAAGGGAAGCATGCCGGAGACCAGAGCAGAGCGGAGACGGAGAAGAAGAGCGGTGACCGGGGGCAGTCGCACCAGCGGAGCAGGTAATGTATGCGGGCGGGGGGAGCGGCGGCAGCACCACCACAACAGATTGTGATCGGTTTCAGGCTGAAATCGGTTCACAATCTGTTTGCAGTAAAGGTAGCCATACAATCCCTCTCTGATCAGATTCGATCAGATAGGGATCTGTCTGTTGGTCGAATCTGATGGCAAATCGACCAGTGTATGGCTACCTTTACAATCTAGAGGGAGAGGTAGGGACACAAAAGGTAGGGGACCAAAGTTCAGCTGTGGGTTTAGAGCAATTGTGACGGGTGGTAGGCCAGAGTGAAAAGGTGAGTTTTGAGGGCCTTCTTGAAGATATTGAAGGAGGGGGCTGCCCTAATGGGTGGAGGTAGGGAGTTCCATAGTGTTGGAGCAGCTCTTGAGAAGTCCTGGAGGCGTGAATGGGACTGGGTGATGCGGGGGGCGGTCAGGCGAAGTTCATTGGAAGAGCGGAGTGAGCGGCTAGGTGTGTACCTCTGAGTAAGATCGGAAATGTAGGTTGGAGAGGTTTTGTGGACAGATTTGTAGGTCAGACACAGTATCTTGAAACTGATTCTGGACTGGATAGGAAGCCAGTGGAGGGATTCACAGAGGGGAGCCACTGTGGTGGAGCGATGGGAGGAGTGGATAATTCTGGCTGCCACATTCATGATGGACTGCAGTGGGGCTATTCGGGTCATAGGGAGACCAGATAAAAGGGCATTGCAGTAGTCAAGGCGGGAAATTATGAGGGCATGGATGAGGAGTTTGGTGGTGGCAGAGGTCAGGAAAGGGCTAATCTTACAGATGTTACAAAGGTGGAAGTTGCAGGACATTGTGAGGTTTTGGATGTTGGAAGTGAAGGAGAGTGCGGAGTCAGCAGGGTGACACCCAGACAGTGGGCTTGAGAGGTAGGGCGAATGGTAGTGTGGTGAACAGTGACATGCACATCTGGGAGGTTCATGGATGGCCGGGGTGGGAAGATCATAAATTCCGTTTTGTCTAGATTTAGTTTCAGGAACCTAGCGGGTATATATATACATACATACACGTACTGGTATATAAAATAACATATATATATATATATATATATATATATATATATATATATATATATATATATATATATATATATATATATATATATATATAATTTATTTATTTATTTTTTATTATTATTTTTTTTTTTTTTTTGCCTTAACCACTAAGTGTCCAGCTTTAAAGTGTCCTCATTGCGAATACAGCTGCTTACTTAAAGGGAAACTGTCGCGACAATCTTAAAGAGACTCCGTAACAAAAATTGCATCCTGTTTTTTATCATCCTACAAGTTCAAAAAGCTATTCTAATGTGTTCTGGCTTACTGCAGCACTTTGTACTATCACAGTCTCTGTAATAAATCAATGTATCTTTCCCCTGTCAGACTTGTCGGCCTGTGTCTGGAAGGCTGCCAAGTTCTTCAGTGTTGTGGTTCTGCTATAAACTCCCCCTTCCAGGCCCCTCTATGCACACTGCCTGTGTGTTATTTAGGATTAGAGCAGCTTCTCTCTTCTTTCTTATCTTTTACAAGCTGCATAAATCGTCCTCTGAGCTGGCTGGGCTTTCACATACTGAGGAATTACAGATAAGGGCAAAGCTGTTTGCAGGAAGAAACAAGCAGCCTGAAACTTCAGTGCATGAAAACAGGGGGAAAGAAACACACAAATGATCTCTTGAGATTCAAAAGGAAGGCTGTATACAGCCTGCTTGTGTATAGATGTATTTTCTATGTGTGGACATACTGTACATCAACCTACTTCCTGTTTTGGTGGCCATTTTGTTTGTTTATAAACAAACTTTTTAAAACTGTTTTTAACCACTTTTAATGCGGCGGGGAGCGGCGAAATTGTGTCAGAGGGTAATAGGAGATGTCCCCTAACGCATTGGTATGTTTACTTTTGTGCGATTTTAACAATACAGATTCTCTTTAACATTTAAAACACATACAAATAAGAAGTAAATTTCTTCCAGCGTAAAATGAGCCATACATTACTTTTCTCCTATGTTGCTGTCACTTACAGTAGGTAGTAGAAATCTGACATTACCGACAGGTTTTGGGTTAGTCCATCTCTTCATGAGGGATTCTCAGCATGGCTTTTATACTTTATTAAGACATTCCCTGAAAAAGATTTATACAAAGATGCTGGCCAGCCTCCCTGCTCCCTGCACACTTCTTTGGTAGTTGGACGGAGCAATTGCCATTCACTAAGTGCTTTAAAAATAAAGAAAACCCTAAGAACCCCCCATAAGAAGATGGGGTAGTCTAAAATCTGTCGGTAATGTAAGATTTCTACTACTTACTGTCAGTGACAGCAACATAGGAGAAAAGTAATGTATGGCTCATTTTACTCTGGAAGAAACATACTTCTTATTTCTATATGTTTCCATGTATTTTAAATTTTCGTGACAGAGGTCCTTCAAATGCATCCTAATTCTTTGCAGGAAACTGTAAATCACAAACATGTGGCAGTGTTTGTCTTACCAGAGTTATTTCCAAACTTCATTGATGAGTCAGGTGTAGCATGTGTTTGACTGTCTGTTGAACCTGGAGAAACAATTAAATTAGCTTAAGGTGTTTAATCCAGCAAACAACAAAACAAGTTACGCAATTAAAAAAAACTATTTTTATGAATTTTACTGCATGACATTACATTAAAGATATTGTACATAAACATTTTACAAAACGTCACAAATAATCCTCACATTCTTATATGCATGTTAAGATTGTCTTACTATTACATTTTTCTGCTTCATATATTAAAAGATGATCATATGGCATCATTTTTGTTATGCTGTTTTTTAGTTTGGAGATCGATTATTAGAGTACTTAGTACTGTAGGCAGTTGGATCTTTGGAAAATACAAAAATATGATGATCTGGCATTATGGCTGAAAGAGGAACTGTCGCAAAATAAGAAGTATGTTTCTTCCTGAGTAAAATGAGCCATAAATTACTTCACTCCTATGTTGCTGGCATTTATAGTAAGTAGTAGAAATCTGACATTACTGACAGGTTTTGGGCTAGTCCATCTCTCCATAGGGGATTCTCACCATGGCCTTTATTCTTTATAAAGATTTATACAAAGATGCTGATCAGCCTCCCTGCTCACCGTACACTTTTTTGGCAGTTGGACGGAGCAACTGCCATTCACTAAGTGCATTTTGAAAATAAAAAAATTCCTGTGAACCCCCCATGAGGAGATGGGCTAGTCCAAAACCTGTTGGTTCAGTCAGATTTCTACTACTTACTGTAAGTGATAGCAACACAGGAGAAAAGTAATTTATGGCTCATTTTACTCTGGAAGAAACATACTTCTTAATTGTATATGTTCGCATATATTTTAAGATTTTAGCGACAGAGGTCCTTTAAGTATGTAAGAAACACCAGAGTACTAGGGTCCCAATTTAACTATCATTTCTCCTATGTTTTCTCTCAGGAGTTAATTTTTCATCTAATCAACAAAAATAATGTTTTAGGACCAATACTAAAAAGTATGTAAAAAAATAGTATCAAATTTATTTCGAGTATTTTCTTGCTTCCTGGGGGATTAAAAAGTATTTACTTATTATAAGGAATGAAAACATCTCATGTAAAAAAACACACGAGAAAAGTTAATTGAAGCCTTGGTCTCTCAATGCAATTAAGAAATTTTACCGGAGAACAACGTTAAAAAAAGTGGAAAAAAAACCTGCCTCAAAATGCAAATTAACATGTGGAGTTGATTTTCGAAAGATACAAGATATTATTTTTTTTGTGCACATACATAGGGCAAGAAGTGCTCTACCTTTGGTGGAACCCAAACCAAAACCCCATAATGCTCCAAGGAGACCAACTGAGCACACCAGGGGCCATATTTTTCATCTTTGAGTTAGAATAACTTTTCAGCACTTTGCAAAATTAAAAGTACCAAAAGGTTGGTTAAAAAGTACTGTAAATATTATATTGAGTATTCTTTTGCTTGTTGGTGAAGGCATTTTATTGGAAAGTATGAAAATATCACCCAGGAGAAAACTCAGGAGAAAAAGTGAAATGCATATGGGCCCACGAGTGGCTACAGCACTCAAGCTCTTTGAGTCCAACAGGATAAAACCACTAAACAAGGGTTAACATGGCATTTCAAGCATTTTCACCTATAGTTTAAATGTTCTATAATAGAATAACTAGACAGTTATAGATGGTCAATTCAATGCAAATAATCCAATGCCGGGGGGGGGGGGGGGGGGGGGGGTTATAGTAAGGCATTGCTAATTCCAGAACATGCTTATGAACCAGACTGATGGCCACACCTAGAGCAGGCACCAGACTGTTGGCCACACCTAGATCAGGCACCAGACTGATGGCCACACCTAGAGCAGGCACCAGACTGATGGCCACACCCAGATCAGGCAGATCAGGCACCAGACTGATGGCCACACCCAGATCAGGCACCAGACTGATGGCCACACCAAGATCAGGCACTAGAGTGATGGCCACACTCAGATCAGTCACCAAACACATGCAGGCAGACGCCCCAGGAAGTCCCCACAGGTATTTGTCACATAATTGCTAAACATGTTTAAGCCATGGGGCACTTATAAGCCTCCGTTGTATTGCACATGGTCCTACCACGAGTGTCCTTAATAGCAGGACATGTGTTGCAAATAAGCATGTCAGAAAAAAAGCAGGATCTGGCAGATCACCCCTAGAATGCAGAATCCAAATGAACACTGCAAACATTGCTAATTCCAGTACATACTTATGAACCAGCCTGCTGGTCACACCTGAATCAGGCACTAGAATCAATCAGACACACACAGACGGACAATCCAGATGGCCTAAAGCTACAACCATACCTGTCTCTAATTGTCATTAAAAGCACTCATCGTGTTGCAGCTGGGGGACCTCCTGGAGTGGTGTCTGTCTTTGCATGTTTGGTTGTTTCTAGTGCTTGATATGAATGTGGCCCTCAATCTAGCTTGTAAGCTTGCTCATTGCCTACAAGCTTATCATTGTTGATCCTTGGTACAGCCAGTATTCCAAGCAAATAATGAAATGTTTGATGTTAGAGCTTAAAGTGGACCTGAACCCTTGCACAGGAGAGATGGAAAACACAGAGAAAATCATCCTGTGTTCACCCTGTGTGTGTTTATAGAGAACAGCCTATCTAATTCTCCTTTCTCAGCAAGTAATGAGCTAGTGTAATTTGAGCTTCCAGCTGTCTGCCATGTCTACCGAGTTGTGAGCTAACACAGGAGATTAACCATTTCTTTGCTCCCAGAAAACCAGGAAATAAATACACTGCAGCATATCTGTCAAAGTTCTTTAAGCTGTAACAAGGAAATGTTTTTCTTTAATGGTTATTATGCTGTTTACCTTTTAGAGAAGAGAGGAGGTTCTGAGTTCAGATCTGCCTTAAAAGATCATCTAGTTAAAAAGATATAGTACTTACCAGAAGAGGTAACATTTGGTGGAGATGTTGAAGACACAGCTTTTTCTGCAACTTAAAACATATTTCTTTTTATTATTGTCTTTCAACAAAATGATGCACATATAAAAAAAAACATTTTTTTGATTCTAAAAGACAAAAGCCAATCTAAGGGCTTATTCACAATGGGCAATTTCGTGCATGCATATCAACGGGCTAAAATGTCAGGGGCAAGATTCCACCGAAAAAATATATGAAAATACATGTGGCATGTGATGTTTTATCTAACCATTGGTCTTATCTATTTGTCATAAATTAGCTAGCATACGTGTGAGACTCTCCTGAAGTTGTTATTAAGGCATCGGACTATTATTAATGTTTGCAAAAGAATGTTCTCTTCGAATGTCCAGTGTATATAAACTGTGTGTTTTAACATCTTGTTAATGTTCAGGAACGAAGTCCAAAAAAGGCTTATTAGCCAAAAGATTACTTTTTATTTACGTATAAGTTAGTGAATAAATTGTATCATCATGATTCAAGACTTCTTGCTTTTACTGATGGCTAACATGGTACAACACTCTATTGCTTATAAATTAAGCTATATAACTGAAAATAAAAAATATGAGACTCTTTTCTTTGCTACTAATGTTCTATAAATTATCCGTACTGCACATACAATTTATCTCATAAGTATATTTTCACTTCAGTGTCACTTTAAGTATCTAACTCTTAAACTCTTGCTCCTCCCACAGTCGCTTTAAACCAGTCTTTGACTAACTCCTAAATTAAAAATTGGAAGATCATTCCTTCCTATGCAACTTCAATTAACAATTATTTTTATGAGAAAAAAGGCAGATAGCAAAAGCATCATAATACAGTATAAAACACCTAATACTGACCATGCACTGTGCAGCGGCACCCCGCAATACATATCGTACAGGACATTGCAAATGTGTAAGTACTGTAAAATAAAGCTTAGCAATAGTCCAAAGAAAGCACTGCGTTTCCCAGCTGTAAGTAAACATTTCCTAAAGTATACAATTAGAAATACCTGAACAGCAATGCTAGCAAATAGCATTATATAATCAAGCAGATGAAGTAAAAATGTTATAACACTGTAAATCTCCAATGAATAATTCATGCTCCTTATTAAAAGTAATAAATTTAAGGTTATTTGAGGACGGTACTAAAACACAGTAGGAATTGTACAATATACATAATTTATGAGTGCAGTTTCCTCGAGCTGTAAGCTTTGTTCTTTATGCACAAAAAAGCCATCCACTAACACAGTGACGCGGATCTACTAATGCTGTGTTATGCGGCATTAACCCGCAATTGGGAAGAAGATCTGGAACGGATGCTCACTAATTTAAATGGTCCAAATTGGGCATTTCTACATGTGCATGTACTGCCCACATTGGCACTCTGAAAACTGGCTATGTGGTTCCCAGCATTTAGTGTAGATATTCCAGGCAACGGCTGCATTGCCAGCTAGTAATAGGATTGGTGATGCTATAAAAGTTATGCACCAAGTGATATCAGGACTGGAGCTGAGATATTTTGTAGTACAACACATTTTTAAACATGGTGGTGGTGGTGGTGTGTGTGTGGGGGGGGGATGCAGCAGTTTTTAGTTAATTGGCTTCCCTATGTTTCAGCCTGCAATTGCATTTAAAGTGACAGTACAATCTATAAACATTCTGTAATATGAAGGGGATGAATGATCCCTGCTCATAGGTGAAGTGATTATACCGGTACAGTATATTAGTACCCCTTATTCCATTCCAACAAGGGTAATGAACAAAAAACACAGAGACAATTTTAAAACATATTTTATTATTCTCAAGTAACAGTAAATCCTTACATGTAACCAATGTTCCCACATCAAAATCCTCTTTAATGTAAGGATGGTCATGTCTAGAAGAACTCATGGAGAAGCATGTGATCAGTTTGGTCAGGTGATAGATATGTAAGTCTCTGATTTGCTAGTCATGACTGTGTGCTAAAGTAGGATGTGATCACATGCTTCTCCAAGAGTTCTCCTAGACATGACTGTAGAAACATCATTTTTTGGTTGCTATGGGCAACAGCACACCTTCTGTTCTGCACCAGCAGCTTATAACTGCACATAGCAATACGAAATTCCCACAGTCAGCACAGATATCTTACCTAAAGTGGATTCCAGAAGCCTCAGGGCCCGTTTCCACTATCGCAAATCTGCATGCGTTGTCCGCATGCGGATTTTCATAGCCAATACAAGTGGATGGCCCTGTTTCCACTTGTCAGTAATCCTGAGCGTTTTTCTGTGCGGGAGAAATCTGCACGGAAGAGCCCTCAGAATTCGTACCCCGCACACCGCTATGCGAATCGGCGCTAATGTATTTGATAGGGAAATCGCATGTGGTTTTGCCATTCGTATTTTACCACAATTTCGCATGCAATTTCGCATAGAAACTAATGTTAAATCACACAGGCAGTGACATGGTTAAAATCGCATAAATACTCACTCACGTGGTCTCCGCAGCGCCTCTGACAGAGCAGGCGCACCAAGAGCTGCTTGTAACGCGGCTCTTGGTAGCGTCCTGCTCCAACACCACCAGGCGTTGCGTTAGGGGCACGTTATGTGCCCTATAACATCCCCTAAAAGTAACATCCTGGTGTGTAAGTAGCCTTAAGGAATTTATTTGGCAAATAAAGTAATACAGGTGTGTTCATCACTTATCTTCATTACATGTTCATTACCTCAGCAAAGTAATCAAACTGTAGTAGGTCATCTTAAAGGGAACCTAAACTGAGAAGGATATGTATTTTTCCGTTTAAAATAATACCAGTTGCCTGACTCTCCTGCTGATCCTGTGTCTCTAATGCTTTTAGCCACAGCCCCTCACAAGCATGCAGATCAGGTGCTCTGACTGAAGTCAGACTCGATTAGCTGCATGCTTGTTTCAGGAGTGATTCAGACACTACTGCAGCCTGAGATCAGCAGGACTGACAAGGAACTGGTATTGTTTAAAAGGAAACATCCATATCCCTCTGAGTTTAGGTTTCCTTTAAGCATTTCCTAGCTCTTGAGCCAGTCCTTGTGAATAACTCAGGTTTTCTCTTACGAACATCTATGCTACGTTGCACTAAGACTGCTATGCACTCTATGCTACAGCATACCGACAGGTGACAGGAAGTTTAGGGAAGTTAGAAGAAGTTAGAAGTGACTAGAAGTTAGCTCTGCAGCTCAGGTTTGGCTTTATATATTAGATTCTAAAGCAGTTTTCCTCAATTTAAGGCCCGCGGGCCGAATGCGGCCCCCTGAGACTTTTTTAACGCCCCCCCCCCCCCCCCACACACACACACACACAAAAAGTGTATTATTTATAGATGCGGACCGCCGCATCTTTAAAAATTATCAGCCCACATATAGAATAGCAGTGCTGACACCACCCTTTCACATGGAAGCCAGAAAGAAGTCATTCACAGGCTTCCAATTATTCACTGTTGTTCAGTTGGACAGCAGGTTGTCATCTGGGTATGCTCATTTGTCTGGCCCGCAAAGACTTGTGAGGGTCACAATATATGCACTTGCTGTGTTGGTGTCATAACTGCACTTGCTGAGTTGGGGGGCATACTATCTGCACATGTTAAAATGGTCTGGTTAAATTGAAGACATTAGAGCTGCACATGTTAATAGGAGCTGTCTACAATACTTAGGTACAATGTAATGTTTTTCTACATCATTTTATGTATACTCTGGCCCCCCAGCAGTCTGAAGTATGTTGACCCGGCCCTTGACCAAAAAAGTATGGGGACCCTTGCTCTAAATAGTTAAATGTGACATTACCCGAGGGGTGTATCATGATCGTGTCAGATCTGTCAATCACCTGTAGAAGATCACAGGAGCCAACTATTGGCTCCTGTGGATATATAACTGACAGGACACTGCACAGGCATGAATGAAACCTGTCTGATAAGGACCCAATAACCAAAAATGAAGTAATATGTCCCAACTGAATACGTTTACTGGTCTTGCTGACCATGTTTTCTATTTAAAGCATAACAAACCTTGTTTTGCTGGTGCTGCGTCAGCCCATCTGGCATACGAGCTTCTATCGCTCTATGGCCTTGTGGAAGGTACACAAAATGTTCTACTGAAACTTGTGCTTCCAGAAATGTCTCTATATCTCTGTAAGGTAAGTTCTCCTTAAAGAGAAACTCTGTATATAAAGTCTCTGACTAAACCATGGTTCACTAATGCTAATATGACATTCTCTACTGCAAGAATATGATCCATAAGATTGCTTCTTACAATGACCATCACTCCTGAAGGATGTTTGTACTCCCCATTCAGAGCTCCTTGCTAGCCAGATCTACCTTCCTGGTCACCAAACTTGTATGGTTGATGAAGTGGTTAAAGGATACCCGAAGTGACATGTGACATGATGAGATAGACATGTGTATGTACAGTGCCTAGCACACAAATAACTATGCTGTGATCCTTTTTTTCTTTCTCTGCCTGAAAGAGTTAAATATCAGGTATGTAAGTGGCTGACCCAGTCCTGACTCAGACAGGATGTGACTACAGTGTGACCTTCACTGATGAGAAATTCCAACTATAAAACATTTTCCTAGCAGAAAATGGCTTCTGAGAGCAAGAAAGAGATAAAAAGGGGAATTTCTTATCATTGAGGGTCACACTGTAGTCACTTCCTGTCTGAGTCAGGACTGAGTCATCCACTTACATACCTGATATTTAACTCTTTCAGGCAAAAAAAAAAAAAAGGAACACAGCATAGTTATTTGTGTGCTAGGCAATGTACAACACATGTCTATCTCATCATGTCACCTCGGATATTATTTAATAAGGCAGGGGGGTGGGCAAAGCTGCAGGTTTTTTTTTCCAAATTAAAGTATTAGGCCCGGTTCACGTTAGCGGTAAAAAATGGTCCACTCCCGGATCAGAAGGGAACGGATGGGAATGCATCCAATGTTAACCTATGGATCTGTTCACATCCGTCAAATGTATCCGTTAGGCATAATCCGCTGAATGGACCGCAAGTTTCCTGCAGCACCAATTTTAACCACTTGACGTCCGCAGTGATAACTTTCCCCCCCCCCCCCCCCCTAAAGACCAGGCTCTTTGTTGCAGCGTTGGGCTGTGCAGGCTTTTCAGCCTCACACACAGCCCAGCTTAGGTGCTCAGCGATCGGACTCGCCTCCTTTTTTGTCCCTAAGGGGACATGCCACCGGAGGGGTCCGATCGCTGCTGCCACTTTTTTTTTTCCAGGCCTCATCGAGGCTGTTTCTCTCCCCTTCCTCCCTCCCTCCCTCCCCTTCCCTCCACCCCTCCGATGCCTGCATTGGAACAGGACGGCGATCTGTCCTGTTCCGCCTCTCATAGGCATCAGCCTATGAGAGGCCGGAGCTACCCGGCCAATCAGAGGCCGGAGATCGCCGATCTCATACAGCGCTGCGGCCCCCGTTTACAAGCAGCCTGCTAGCCGCGATCGGTGGCTAGCAGGCTATTCATGGAACTCCGCTCCGTGAACGGGCAGGGAACGATTGCGCATGCGTGTGGCCATTCCCTGGGAAACTGCAGCCCCAGGACTTGACGCCAATTGGCATTAGGCGGTCCTGGGGCTGCCGCTGCGGTCATGCCCATTGGCGTGAGGCGGTCTTCAAGTAGTTAATCGACCGCTGAGCCCAGCGGAATGGAAACAGAAACTTAAGCGCTGCATTGTGGCAATGAGAAAACATAATGTTTCTTCACACTAGTGAAGAAACGGACCATTCTAAACGGAAAAATCCTCTTTGGTGATGGGGGCCTGGAGGGATGTGGGGAAATGGAGCAGAAGCAGTGAAACGGAAATGTAGTGGCAACGGAGTGAAAACAGATCTGATCGACCGGTGATCAGATCCGTTTTCACAGATGCCACTCCAATTCAAGTGTGAACTGGGCCTTAAAAATATGTTTTTCAAGTCCCTGGTTTAATAAACTGTGAAAATGTCCATGTGCATTTGAGTGCATTTGTGTGCATGTAATGTGCAAGAAAATATAGACTTCAGTCACTGCACTGCTTGGCCGCAGCACTTTTGTTTTTTCATAAATGATGTGAATGGCCTGCAGCCAAGGCAATATACTGCCTGGTGAGGGATAGGGATAGGTAAACCACACCCTATTCATTTTGAACTGTAGGTCATTATGTGCAGAGAGTAGAGGGGGCCCACAGTGTGCACACCTCAGCCTCATCATGGCATGGGCAAATGTATCTTACCTGGCAAACATGTTTGTTGTACAGTAGAGATTACATGTTGCAATCCTTCAGCTGAATCACACATGTGCGATCTTGTTATCTGTATATCAGCTCTGCATGTCAAAGTATGGGTTACAGAGAATAGTGATCTTGCAGCAAGCTGATATATACCTTATATGGAATGTATTATCAGCCAAATGACTTCTCATTTTATCCAGTTACTTTTGTGTGTCAAACAATCCAATTTGCAGGTGAAGAAAACAAACCATCTCCCAGCCTTCTGGTTGGGCAGTGGAGATCAGCAGATCATTTTTTTCACAGTTGAGTCCCCTCTTTTTCATTTTACAGCAGAGTAGAGAACGCATCAAGGCCAAATAAGGTTTTTTTTTTATCTATCTGTATATAAAATGTATTCCGTTGATCTCTTGTAAGAATTTCTGATTTGACTTTGTTTTAATAAACATTTGGCTGGTGTCCATCTTTAAATACTAATTTTTGAAAAGGCTGATGAAGAGGATGATAACATACAATGCTGATTAAACAGTTATTTTTAACCTTATGACCGTTCCTACAATTGTTGTAGATCCAATTGGTGGTAAGACTGAAGTACATACGGTACCTAAATTAACTGAATTATATAAAATATGTTTTTAGTACAGCACATAATAAAACAAGTGCATTCAATTCTAAAAGTCAGCTTTCCTTTTAGTATAACAATGTTTGTAAGAGAATAACGAAACAGCTCGGGGGGGACCCAAAACCACAAGGAAAGTTTAGAGGACCAAAAGAGACAGAAAAACCCTCCTATTAAAAAAGCAATGCTTACTGTGGTTTGCCTTTTTTTTTCTTTTAAAGGAGAAGTGGTTTGCCATCTTAAAACAGAAGGTATTTGCAATAATTCAGATTTAAGTGTGTAACTGTGGTTACCCACAATGCTCCACTGCTGAATATGCAAATGATCTCTATGCCCCTGAAGCCAGGCTTACACCCAGAACCGCTGGTGTATAGCATGCCTATAGCTTTAAATTTACATCAACCCAACATGCAGACAGCCTGACTTTAGGAGCATAGAGATCATTTGCATATTCAGCAGTGGTGCATTGTGGGTAACCACAGTTAAACACTTAAATCTGAATTATCGCAAATACCTAATGTTTGTAAGTAAAAAGAAGAACAACAAAGAACACAGAATAAAAGCACTGAAGTAAAGAGGAGGCGGAAGGGGGCAGAAGAAGGAAGATGAAGGAACAATGAAAAAGGAAGAAAAATCTCAGAAGTGTAGGTAAGAAGGAAGAGGAAAGAAGATGGAAAAAAAACAAGATCGATAAAGAAAAGAAATATGTAAGCAACAACAGATTACTCAAGATTTTTACATTACATTAACTTACTGAACACAACCTGCCCATTTGTTGTTTCTGAAAGAAGAAAACACAGAGAGCCCAATATAATGTAGGCTGTATTGGACATAATGGATAATGAAGGTAAGTAAAATGATACTCACAAACCAGGGTTACCCAATTAGACAACCACTGTAAATGCAGGTGGGGAGATTAAGACCTGTCCCCACTCAGGATTAAGAAGTCGCTCTCTGTAGATCGGAAAGAAAGGGGGTATATCAGTCACCCCTCCACCAGGGGTGGACACCGGTATCGCAGGAAGTGAACAGGGGCGCCAACAGGATAAAATATGCTAAAAACTCTAAAATTGTTATGGTGGCAGTGGTGGACTTACCTCCCTGAAGCAAACATGAAACTGTCAATTTTCAAAAGTTTAAATTTATTGACATACGGCAGAAAACAAAGCTGCAACACGTTTCGCAGGTATATTCCTGCTTCATTGGGCAATTACACAAAAGAGTATCTAACAATAATATGTCTTGATAACGCCTAGCGCCTCTGTTTGGTGTTTCTGATTCTTCTTCTGTCATTCACATGCTACACCAAGCTGTGTCACACGGACAGTGGCGGCGCTACACTGGGGCTTGCCCAGGCTTCAGCCCCAGCTGGCAACTTGTTAGCCCCTCTTAAAGCCCCCCCGCTGGCCGTGGCCACCGCAAGTCTGTACTTGTCAGATGACAAAAAATGATCAAGGCGCCAGCCGCGCTAATAAGGGATGCGGGAGCCTGCTTTATTCCTCCCTCCCTCCTCCCTTCCTATGAATGCACCCCCACCTGCTGTGAATGTCCCTTCCCGTAGGCAGTGTGTGCGGAGCAGAGCGGAGCGGTAGGTCCTCTTACCGCAATCCATGCTCACCGGCAACTAGTCTCTTGCTTCCTGTTTACCATGACGTCACAGGAAGCAGGAGACTAGTTGCCGGTGAGCATGGATTGCGGTAAGAGGACCTACCGCTCCGCTCTGCTCCGCACACACTGCCTACGGAGGGGACATTCACAGCAGGTGGGGGCATTCAGAGGAAGGGAGGAGGGAGGGAGGAATAAAGCAGGCTCCCGCATCCCTTATTAGCGCAGTGGCGCCTCGATCATTTTCTTCCTGTCTTCTCTCCCCAGGGCAATCTCCTCACACACAGGGGCACCCTCCCCACCCACGGGCATTCTCCCCCCTCCACTGACGACCCCCCTACCCACTGGCACCCTCTTCCCCACCCACTGGCACCCTCCTCCTACCCACTGAGACTATCCTCCTACCCACTGGCACCTTTCTCCCCCACCCAGTGTCACCCTCCTTTCCACCCACAGGTACCCTCCTCCCCACCCACTGGCACCCTCCTCCTACCCACTGACACCCTCCTCCTGCCCACTGGCACCCTCCTCCCCACCCAGTGGCACCCTCCTTTCCACCCACGGGTACCCTCCTCCCCACCCACTGGCACCCTCCTCCCCACCCACTGGCACCCACTGAGCTGCCCTGGGGCCCCCAGCCCACCACCACCAGCCAGGCCTGAGCTGCCCTGGGGCCCCCAGCCCACCACCACCAGCCAGGCTTGAGCTGCCCTGGGGCCCCCAGCCCACCACCACTAGCCAGGCCTGAGCTTCCCTGGGACCCCAGCCCACCAGCCACGCAGGCATGAGGCCTCCAGCCCACCACCAGTCAGGCTTGAGGTGCCCTGGGGCCCCCAGCCCACCACCACCAGCCTGACTACATATACTGGGGACAGCTATACGCCTGGCTACATATACTGGGGACATCTATACACCTGGCTACCTATGCTGGGGACACTGTCTGTCATTATGTGCATGAAATGGTGAAAAGTTGTCCCTTATGTGCATTTACTGCGGAAACGCAGTCTGTCATTATGTGCATTAACTGGTGAAAAGCTGTCCCTTATGTGCATTTACTGCGGAAACGCAGTCTGTCATTATGTGAATTAACTGGTGAAAAGTTGTCTCTTATGTGCATTTACTGGGGAAATGCTGTCTGTCATTATGTGCATGAACTGGTGAAAAGTTGTCCCTTATGTGCATTTACTGCGGAAACGCAGTCTGTCATTATGTGCATTAACTGGTGAAAAGCTGTCCCTTATGTGCATTTACTGCGGAAACGCAGTCTGTCATTATGTGAATTAACTGGTGAAAAGCTGTCTCTTATGTGCATTTAATGGGGAAACTGTCTGTCATTACATGCATTAACTGGTGAAAAGCAGGCTCTTATGTGCATTTAATGGGGAAACTGTCTGTCATTACGTGCATTAACTGGTGAAAAGCAGGCTCTTATGTGCATTTACTGCGGAAACGCAGTCTGTCATTACGTGCATTAACTGGTGAAAAGCTGTCCCTTTATGTGCATTTACTGCAGAAACGCAGTCTGTCATTATGTGCATTAACTGGTAAAAAGCTGTCTCTTATGTGCATTTAACCACTTGAGGACCTAGGGCTTTCTACCCCTTAAGGACCGGCCACTTTTTTTCCATTCAGACCACTGCAGCTTTCACGGTTTATTGCTCGCTCATACATCCTACCACCTAAATGAATTTTGGCTCCTTTTCTTGTCACTAATAAAGCTTTCTTTTGGTGCTATTTAATTGCTCCTGCGATTTTTACTTTTTATTATATTCAGCAAAAAAGACATGAATTTTGGCAAAAAAATGATTTTTTTAACTTTCTGTGCTGACAGTTTTCAAATAAAGTAAAATTTCTGTATACATGCAGCGCGAAAAATGTGGACAAACATGTTTTTGATAAAAAAAAAACCCATTCAGCGTATATTTATTGGTTTGGGTAAAAGTTATAGCGTTTACAAACTATGGTGCAAAAAGTGAATTTTCCCATTTTCAAGCATCTATGACTTTTCTGACCCCCTGTCATGTTTCATGAGGGGCTAGAATTCCAGGATAGTATAAATACCCCCCAAATGACCCCATTTTGGAAAGAAGACATCCCAAAGTATTCACTGAGAGGCATAGTGAGTTCATAGAAGATATTATTTTTTTGTCACAAGTAAGCGGAAAATGACACTTTGTGAGGAAAAAAAAAAAAAAAAAAAGTTTCCATTTCTTCTAACTTGCACCAAAAAAAAATGAAATCTGCCACAGACTCACCATACCCCTCTCTGAATACCTTGAAGGGTCTACTTTCCAAAATGGGGTCATTTGTGGGGTGTGTTTACTGTCCTGACATTTTGGGGGGTGCTACATTGTAAGCACCCCTGTAAAGCCTAAAGGTGCTCATTGGACTTTGGACCCCTTAGCGCAGTTAGGCTGCAAAAAAGTGCCACACATGTGGTATTGCCGTACTCAGGAGAAGTAGTGTAATGTGTTTTGGGGTGTATTTTTACACATACCCATGCTGGGTGGGAGAAATATCTCTGTAAATGACAATTTGTTAATTTTTTTTACACACAATTGTCCATTTACAGAGATATTTCTCCCACTCAGCATGGGTATGTGTAAAAATACACCACAAAACACATTATACTACTTCTCCTGAGTACGGCGATACCACATGTGTGGCACTTTTTTGCACCCTAACTGCGCTAAAGGGCCCAAAGTCCAATGAGTACCTTTAGGATTTCACAGGTCATTTTGAGAAATTTCGTTTCAAGACTACTCCTCACGGTTTAGGGCCCCTAAAATGCCAGGGCAGTATAGGAACCCCACAAATGACCCCATTTTAGAAAGAAGACACCCCAAGGTATTCCGTTAGGAGTATGGCGAGTTCATAGAAGATTTTATTTTTTGTCACAAGTTAGCGGAAATTGACACTTTGTGAAAAAACACAATTAAAATCAATTTCCGCTAACTTTTGACAAAAAATAAAATCTTCTATGAACTCACCATACTCCTAACGGAATACCTTGGGGTGTCTTCTTTCTAAAATGGGGTCATTTGTGGGGTTCCTATACTGCCCTGGCATTTTAGGGGCCCTAAACCGTGAGGAGTAGTCTTGAAACGAAATTTCTCAAAATGACCTGTGAAATCCTAAAGGTACTCATTGGACTTTGGGCCCTTTAGCGCAGTTAGGGTGCAAAAAAGTGCCACACATGTGGTATCGCCATACTCGGGAGAAGTAGTACAATGTGTTTTGGGGTGTATTTTTACACATACCCATGCTGGGTGGGAGAAATACCTCTGTAAATGGACAATTGTGTGTAAAAAAATCAAAAGATTGTCATTTACAGAGGTATTTCTCCCACCCAGCATGGGTATGTGTAAAAATACACCCCAAAACACATTGTACTACTTCTCCCGAGTACGGCGATACCACATGTGTGGCACTTTTTTGCACCCTAACTGCACTAAGGGGCCCAAAGTCCAATGAGTACCTTTAGGATTTCACAGGTCATTTTTGTTTCAAGACTACTCCTCACGGTTTAGGGCCCCTAAAATGCCAGGGCAGTATAGGAACCCCACTAATGACCCCATTTTAGAAAGAAGACACCCCAAGGTATTCCGTTAGGAGTATGGTGAGTTCATAGAAGTTTTTATTTTTTTGTCACAAGTTAGCGGAAATTGATTTTAATAGTTTTTTTTCACAAAGTGTCATTTTCCGCTAACTTGTGACAAAAAATAAAATCTTCTATGAACTCACCATACTCCGTACGGAATACCTTTGGGTGTCTTCTTTCTAGAATGGGGTCATTTGTGGGGTTCCTATACTGCCCTGGCATTTTAGGGGCCCTAAACCGTGAGGAGTAGTCTTGAAACCAAATGTCGCAAAATGACCTGTGAAATCCTAAAGGTACTCATTGGACTTTGGGCCCCTTAGCGTACTTAGGGTGTAAAAAAGTGCCACACATGTGGTACCGCTGTACTCAGGAGAAGTAGTATAATGCGTTTTGGGGTGTATTTTTACACATACCCATGCTAAGTGGGAGAAATATCTCTGTAAATGACAATTGTTTGATTTTTTTACACACAATTGTCCATTTACATAGAAATTTCTCCCACCCAGCATGGGTATGTGTAAAAATACACCCCAAAACACATTATACTACTTTTCCTGAGTACGGCGGTACCACATGTGTGACACTTGTTTGCAGCCTAGGTGCGCTAAGGGGCCCAACGTCCTATTCACAGGTCATTTTGAAGCATTTGTTTTCTAGACTACTCCTCGCGGTTTAGGGCCCCTAAAATGCCAGGGCAGTATAGGAACCCCACAAGTGACCCCATTTTAGAAAGAAGACACCCCAAGGTATTCCGTTAGGTATATGGCGAGTTCATAGAAGATTTTATTTTTTGTCACAAGTTAGTGAAAAATGACACTTTGTGAAAAAAAAACAATAAAAATTAATTTCCGCTAACTTTTGACAAAAAATAAAATCTTCTATGAACTCGTCATACACCTAACATAATACCTTGGGGTGTTTTTTTTTTCTAAAATGGGGTCACTTGTGGGGTTCCTATACCGCCCTGGCATTTTACAGGCCCAAAACCGTGAGTAGTCTGGAAACCAAATGTCTCAAAATGACTGTTCAGGGGTATAAGCATCTGCAAATTTTGATGACAGGTGGTCTATGAGGGGGCGAATTTTGTGGAACCGGTCATAAGCAGGGTGGCCTTTTAGATGACAGGTTGTATTGGGCCTGATCTGATGGATAGGAGTGCTAGGGGGGTGACAGGAGGTGATTGATGGGTGTCTCAGGGGGTGGTTAGAGGGGAAAATAGATGCAATCCATGCACTGGGGAGGTGATCGGAAGGGGGTCTGAGGGTTTGGCCGAGTGATCAGGAGCCCACACGGGGCAAATTGGGGCCTGATCTGATGGGTAGGTGTGCTAGGGGGTGACAGGAGGTGATTGATGGGTGTCTCAAGGTGTGATTAGAGGGGGGAATAGATGCAAGCAATGCACTGGCGAGGTGATCAGGGCTGGGGTCTGAGGGCATTCTGAGGGTGTGGGCGGGTGATTGAGTGCCCTAGGGGCAGATAGGGGTCTAATCTGATAGGTAGCAGTGACAGGGGGTGATTGATGGGTAATTAGTGGGTGTTTAGGGTAGAGAATAGATGGAAACACTGCGCTTGGGTGGTGATCTGATGTCGGATCTGCGGGCGATCTATTGGTGTGGGTGGGTGATCAGTTTGCCCGCAAGGGGCAGGTTAGGGGCTGATTGATGGGTGGCAGTGACAGCGGGTGATTGATGGGTGGCAGTGACAGGGGGTGATTGATGGGTGGCAGTGACAGGGGGTGATTGATGGGTGATTGATAGGTGATTGACAGGTAATCAGTGGGTTATTACAGGGGAGAACAGATGTAAATATTGCACTGGCGAATTGATAAGGGGGGGTCTGAGGGCAATCTGAGCGTGTAGGCGGGCGATTGGGTGCCCGCAAGGGGCAGATTAGGGTCTGATCTGATAGGTAACAGTGACAGGTGGTGATAGGGAGTGATTGATGGGTGATTGATGGGTAATTAGTGGGTGTTTAGAGAAGATAACAGATGTAAACGATACATTTGGGAGGTAATCTGACGGCGGGTTTGCGGGCGATCTAATGGTGTGGGTGGGTGATCAGATTGCCCGCAAGGGGCAGGTTAGGGGCTGATTGATGGGTGGCAGTGACAGGGGGTGACAGGGGGTGATTGATGGGTGATAGGTGATTGGCAGGTGATTGACAGGTGATCAGTGTGTTATTACAGGGAAGGACAGATGTAATTAATGCACTGGCGAATTGATAAGGGGGGGGGGGGGTCTGAGGGCAATCTGAGCGTGTGGGCGGGTGATTGGGTGCCCGCAAGGGGCAGATTAGGGTCTGATCTGATAGGTAACAGTGACAGGTGGTGATAGGGGGTGATTGATGGGTGATTGATGGGTAATTAGTGGGTGTTTAGAGAAGATAACAGATGTAAACGATACATTTGGGAGGTAATCTGACGGCGGGTTTGCGGGCGATCTAATGGTGTGGGTGGGTGATCAGATTGCCCGCAAGGGGCAGGTTAGGGGCTGATTGATGGGTGGCAGTGACAGGGGGTGATTGATGGGTGATAGGTGATTGGCAGGTGATTGACAGGTGATCAGTGGGTTATTACAGGGAAGAACAGATGTAATTAATGCACTGGTGAATTGATAAGGGGGGGTCAGAGGGCAATCTGAGCGTGTGGGCGGGTGATTGGGTGCCCGCAAGGGGCAGATTAGGGTCTGATCTGATAGGTAAAAGTGACAGGTGGTGATAGGGGGTGATTGATGGGTGATTGATGGGTAATTAGTGGGTGTTTAGAGGAGAGAATAGATGTAAACAATGGATTTGGGAGGTGATCTGATGTCGGATCTGTGGGCGATCTATTGGTGTGGGGGGGTGATCAGATTGCCCGCAAGGGGCAGGTTAGGGGCTGATTGATGGGTGGCAGTGACAGGGGGTGATTGACGGGTGATTGATGGGTGATTGACGGGTGATTGACAGGTGATTGACAGGTGATCAGGGGGATAGATGCATACAGTAAACAGGGGGGGGGGTGGTCTGGGGGGGGGTCTGGGGAGAATCTGAGGGGTGGGGGGTGATCAGGAGGGGGCAGGGAGCAGGGGGGGGGATAAAAAAAAAATAGCGTTGACAGATAGTGACAGGGAGTGATTGATGGGTGATTAGGGGGGTGATTGGGTGCAAACAGGGGTCTGGGGGGTGGGCAGGGGGGGGGGTCTGATGGGTGCTGTGGGCGATCTGGGGCAGGGGGGGGAGAAATCAGTGTGCTTGGGTGCAGACTAGGGTGGCTGCAGCCTGCCCTGGTGGTCCCTCGGACACTGGGACCACCAGGGCAGGGGGCAGCCTGTATAATACACTTTGTAAACATTACAAAGTGTATTATACACTTTGTATGCGGCGATCGCGGGGTTAACATCCCGCCGGCGCTTCCGTATAGCCGGCGGGATGTTGCGGCGAGCGAGCGGTGACAGGCGCCGGCGGAGGATCGCGTCACGGATGACGCGATCGCTCCGCCCATGCCCTTAAATGGACCGCCGCCTCTGTGGGTGAGGCCGTCCTGAAGGGCTCCACTTCCCGCCGCCCCTGTGTAGTGGGCGGTCGGGAAGTGGTTAATGAGGAAACGCTGTCTGTCATTACGTGCATTAACTGCTGAAAAGCTGATTCTTATGTGCATTTACTGGTGAAAGGCTACCTGTCATTATGTGCGTTTACTTCATTTTTTTTTTCATGTAACTACGTTAGCTGGTACAACTACATTAAAGTTAGCCCCGCCCACATGACATCATGACCACGCCTAAATTTTCGCCGCGGCGCGCTTAGCGTGCCGCAAATTCCCCCCCAAGCCCGGCCTGCCAGCCCTCGTGCCCCCTTTGAGCCCCCCCAAAAATCTGAAGCTGGAGCCGCCACTGCACACGGACTTCCGGTATAGCGGATTATCGTCACACGGAGTCCGGGGGGTGACGCCACCACATTTCTCAGCCAATAGCCAACGCGTTTCGGTAGGATCTGCCTACCTTCTTCAGGGCGACTTTCCATTGTGCTGCCGTGTGCAGACTTCGAGACACTTGCAGTGTGTACCAACAGCGAGTCACTGGCCGGGACTCAAACTGTTTAAGTGCCTCAAGAAGCTTGAATGGTTGGGAACTTCCTCTGCTCCCCTCTCCAGCAAATACGTGAGTTACGCCTGTGGCTTTATGAACAGCCAAATGTGCTGTTGTGGCAGCGGAAGATTATTTGTGCGGTTTGTTGAGAGAAGTGCCATATTAGCTCAGAGACTAAACAGTGAATAGCTGGACTCCTTAAAATCCGCTTGGAGGAAATTTGATTGGAAAGATAATTCATTTATTCCTGTGTCAAAGTGGCGCCAGAAGATTTAATAAAGAATCCACTATAGATTGTGCAATATTTGGACTCTTTAGGGAATATAGGGGATGTCTCCCCTTTTTTAACATTGCATGCATGAAATTAACGGCAGCAGAGAAGTTTAGGGAGTTGGTTCTAGGACTTTTTACGTATCTGGGTCTATCGCTGAACCAATGCTGGCTATATAAAATTCATGAGTGCTTGTTTATTTTAAATGTTTAATAAATTGATGCATTTTTTTTTTATGCATAGGCGCACTAGTATGATGATTGAAAATATTTTAACTTTAGCCTGGAGATCCGATTTAATCATAAACTCTGTGAATACATGGAATGCAAACATTATGGGCAAAGTAATACCTTGAAAGCTCTCCTGTTTTCTATGTACTAAAGTCACATTGCGGCTTCATGCACCAGGCCTATACACACACATTACGTTACGTAAAGGGAACCTAAACTGAGAGGGATGTGGAGGTTTCCTTTTAAACATCACCAGTTGCCTGGCAGTCCTGCTGAACTCTTTGGTTGCAGTGGCAGCTGAATCACAGACCTGAAACAAGCATACAGCTAATCCAGTGTGCCTTCAGTCAGAGCACCTGATCTGCATGCTTGTTCAAGGGCTGTGGCTGGAAGTATTAGAGACACAGGATCAGCAGTGGAGTCAGGCAACTGGTATTATTTTAAAAGGAAAATCCACATCCTTCTCAGTTTTGGTTCCCTTTAACTGACCTTCTGCTTGTTTTGCTCTATCAAGGTTTTTAAATGTTCCTTCTGAACTGCAATAACACTTTTCCTTTTCAGATTTGACATTGTGTTAGCAATGTTTTTCTCCATTAAGCCAGATGTGTTAGGTTATTACAAGGGAGCAACAAGTTCTAAACAATATGCAGACGTGCAGAGGAAATGGAAACATTTGGCTTTTTGCTCCTTGAATATTTAACCTTTAAAAGAAAGGTAAAAAAATGTGAATGTATTGAGGTATTTGTTCAGGGTTATGTAAATAGCACCTGCGCACCTTCCAACTATGGCAGCATACAAATGACACCTGAAGTGAGAGAGGTATGGAGGCTGCCATATTTATTTCCTTTTACACAATACGAAGTTTCCTGGTGTCCTGCTGATCTTTGGCTGCAGTAGTGTCTGAATCACACATCGGAAACAAGCATCCAATGAATCCAGTCAAACATCTGATCTGTATGCTTGTTCAGGGTCTATGGCTAAACATATTAGAGGCAAAGGATCAGCATGGCAGCCAGGTAACATGCATTGTTTAAAATGAAATAAATATGGCAGCCTCCATAACCCTCTCACTTTAGTTGTCATTTAAACCAGCCTGCCCCTCAACTGCTGATAGGTATCACAGTGGATTACATTGTTAAAGTTACTAAATTTCTGTTAAAAAGACTTTGAAAAATTAACTTTTCAATCTATCTCTGCCTGCAGCTGGTTCGAAAAGTCTAAAATTGCCTGGAAGCCTGTAGCTTGGCTGCTGCAGCTATATCCCTATTATCTCTCTAAAATCTCCTCAGTACAATAGCAAAAGGGGTAGGATCCTTAACAAATCTGGATTCTGATTGGATACATTCACTTTCAGTCAGTAGCTAGCATCACACAGGCTCCTCTCTTTATTAACCAAGGTACACATAGGTAACAGTAGTTGTAAAACATGATTCAATCACATAACTTATGAATAATCTTTTTATGTATCTGTTGCTTGCCTTTGGGCAAATGGTATATTCACTGGTATGGAGAAGGGGGGACAAGGAGAATAGAAGACCTCCTATTGTGACTTTATCTTACAGGAATACCATTGGACTATGTTAGAAATATGAGAGGCCAATATTAGTTTTCCCATTAAAAAGATTGCATTAGGAGGTTAAGAGTATTCCATATAGGCAAACAACCATCGCCAAATCTATCTACCAGTGTTTTATATACAAGTATGTTTTTGTATACAGGAAGGCCTTGTTCACATTATGCACAGTGTCAAGCAGTATGGAATCACCCCTTTCAGTGTAACAGAAAAGCCCTGTTACCAGCACACCAAAATGCTGTTGGCATGAAATTTTTAGGGCACTGCACCAGATGGACTGAGGTAATGTAAACAACTTCTAAACAGTTTGATGGAAGAATCCATCTAGCAACAGCGTGGGTGTTAAGTGATGTTCACTGGATGGGGTTAATGTGAGTGCTAGTGTTTAGCTATAGGTGCCAGTGCTCAGTAGTTTGGTATTTTGAGCTGTTTCATTGGGTGCCTCCATGCACCCAAATTTCCTCCCAGTACCACAAATTGCAGCTTTTATAATAAGAGCCTAGGGCGGCGCCCTTTTTTTTCCTGTTCCCATTTTGCTGTAAGTGCCAGTAAGAAACAGTAGCTGAAAAACTGGAATATCATTGAAATGTGAAAAATGTAACAAAACCAGGAAACTAAAATCAATTTATTATGTTGTTAAAACCTTTGAAATTTGCTTACAACTCCTTTGGTGTAGAGTTCCACAGGACCTCTGGAAAGTGAGCATTCTGTGTGATAACAGACAGTGGCCTTAGACCCTGTTCACATATGCTGAAGGGTGGCATTGAATTCAGAAACAAAAACTCCAAACAGTAGATGAATGCAGGAAACGTTCAATCAGTAGATGAATGCAGGAAACCTCCAATCAGGAGACAGTTACATCATTATTGCCAGGAGTTCCTATGCCTATTATTGATGT
Organism: Hyperolius riggenbachi; assembly: GCF_040937935.1. Taxonomy (NCBI): domain Eukaryota; kingdom Metazoa; phylum Chordata; class Amphibia; order Anura; family Hyperoliidae; genus Hyperolius; species Hyperolius riggenbachi. The sequence goes on along the minus strand of NC_090646.1, from coordinate 237,559,051 downwards.
GCTTTATCCAGAGCCAAGTAAGGTCCTCCAGCACCCAAGGCTGAGACACCAAAGTGAGCCCCTCCATTCTCCCACCCCAGTTGTCACACACTGATAGACTAAGAGGCGCCCCAGGGCCTGCAACAACGTAATCTCTAGTTATCTGGCTTGCAGTCACTGCCATGTATCCCCTTTTCTTATTTCTCTCTGCTTCAAACACAATAGAGGAATGATAGCTGAGTGAGTTGTGCGCCCCTCCTACACTGCGCCCTGAGGCTGGAGCATCTCTCCCCTCTGCCTTGGCCTGGCCCTGGCTGAATCAATGAGCATTTAATTTAAAGGTAAATTAAAAGTAAACTAGAGTATTACGTGTTTGGTTTGTGTTTGACAATGTTCTTGTGAAAAGTCAGCTGGAATTATTGGTGCTTTAACCACTTAAGGACTGCAGTCATAAAACCCCTTAAAGGGAAGGTTCAGGGAGGGTGGGTAAAAAATAAAATTCAATTTCCACTTATCTGGGGCTTTCTCCAGCCCGTGGCAGGCAGGAGGTGCCCTCGCCGCCGCTCCGCAGGCTCTCGGTGGTCTCCGGTGGCCGACCCGACCTGGCCAGGCCGGCTGCCAGGTCGGGCTCTTCTGCGCTCCAAGGCCCGGAACTTCTGCGTCCCACGCCGGCGCGCTGACGTCATCGGACGTCCGCCGGGCTGTGCTGCGCAGGTGCAGAACTACTGCGCCTGCGCAGTACAGCCCGGAGGACGTCCAATGACGTCAGCGCAGAAGAGCCCGACCTGGCAGCCGGCCTGGCCAGGTCGGGTCGGCCACCGGAGACCACCGGGAGCCTGCGGAGCGGCGGCGAGGGCACCTCCTGCCTGCCATGAGGAAGACCCAGGTAAGTGGAAATTGATTTTTATTTTTTACCCACCCTCCCTGAACCTTCCCTTTAAAGAGAATCTGTATTGTTAAAATCGCACAAAAGTAAACATACCAGTGCGTTAGAGGACATCTCCTATTCCCCTCTGTCACAATTTCGCCGCTCCCCGCCGCATTAAAAGTAGTCAAAAACAGTTTTAAAAAGTGTGTTTATAAACAAACAAAATGGCCATCAAAACAGGAAGTAGATTGATGTACAGTATGTCCACACATAGAAAATACATTCATACACAAGCAGGCTGTATACAGCCTTCCTTTTGAATCTCAAAAGATCATTTGTGTGTTTACCTTCTGTCCCCTTCTTCTATCATGCACTGAACATTACAGGCTTCCTGCAGACAGCTCTGCCTGTGTTTGTAATTCCTCAGTATGTGTCAGCCAGCTACTTTCACAGCCTAACAGAGGAGGATTTTTATCCAGCTCTCTTCTATCACTGATAAGATAGCAGAGAAGCTGCTGGCTTATGTAAATAAAACACACACTGGAGTGTGCATAGAGGAACAGACCAGCACGGAAGAGTTGGCAGCCTTCCAGACACAGGCCGACAAGTCTGACAGGGGAAAGATACATTGATTTATTACAGAGACCGTGATAGTACAAAGTGCTGCAGTGAGCCAGAACAGATTAGAATAGGTTTAGGAACTTGTAGGATGGTAGAAAAAAACGTTGTAATTTTTGTTACAGAGTCACTTTAAGGACCAGAGCCTTTTTTTACATTCAGACCACTGCAGCTTTAACGGTTTATTGATCGGTCATACAACCTACCACCTAAATGAATTTTACCTCCTTTTCTTGTCACTAATACAGCTTTCTTTTGGTGCTATTTGATTGCTGCTGCGAGTTTTACTTTTTATTATATTCATCAAAAAAGACATGAATTTTGTCAAAAAAATGACTTTTTTTACTTTCTGTGCTGACATTTTTCAAATAAAGTAAAATTTCCTATACATTTGAGCGCGAAAGTTATTCTGCTACATGTCTTTGATAAAAAAAAAAACCATTGAGTGTATATTTATTGGTTTGGGTAAAAGTTATAGCGTTTACAAACTATGGGGCAAAAAGTGAATTTTCCCATTTTGAGGCATCTCCTACTTTTCTGAGCACCTGTCATGTTTCATGAGGTGCTAAAATTCCAGGATAGTATAAATACCCCCCAAATGACCCCATTTTGGAAAGAAGACACCCCAAAGTATTCACTGAGAGGCATGGTGAGTTCATAGAAGATTTTATTTTTTGTCACAAGTTAGCGGAAAATGAAACTTTGTGACAAAAAAAAGGGAAAAAAAAGTTTCCATTTCTTCTAACTTGCGACAAAAAAAATGAAATCTGCCACGGACTCACTATGCTCCTCTCTGAATACCTTGAAGTGTCTACTTTCCAAAATGGGGTCATTTGTGGGGTGTGTTTACTGTCCTGGCATTTTGGGGGGTGCTACATTGTAAGCACCCCTGTAAAGCCTAAAGGTTCTCATTGGACTTAGGGCCCCTTAGCGCAGTTAGGCTGCAAAAAAGTGCCACAAATGTGGTATTGCCTTACTCAGGAGAAGTATTATAATGTGTTTTGGGGTGTATTTTTACACATACCCATGTTGGGTGGGAGAAATATCTCTGTAAATGACAATGTTTTGATTTTTTTTACACACAATTGTCCATTTACAGAGATATTTCTCCCACTCAGCATGGGTATGTGTAAAAATACACCCCAAAACACATTATACTACTTCTCCTGAGTATGGCGATACCACATGTGTGGCACTTTTTTGCACCCTAACTGCGCTAAGGGGCCCAAAGTCCAATGAGTACCTTTAGGATTTCACAGGTCATTTTGCGACATTTGGTTTCAAGACTACTCCTCACGGTTTAGGGCCCCTAAAATGCCAGGGCAGTATAGGAACTCCACAAATGACCCCATTTTAGAAAGAAGACACCCCAAGGTATTCTGTTAGTAGTACGGTGAGTTCATAGAAGATTAATTTTTTGTCACAAGTTAGTGAAAAATGAAACTTTGTGGAAAAAACAATATAAATCAATTTCCGCTAACTTTTGACAAAAAATAAAATCTTCTATGAACGCTTCATACACCTAACAGAATACCTTCAGGTGTCTTTTTTTCTAAAAAGGGGTCACTTGTGGAGTTTCTATACTGCCCTGGCATTTTACGGGCCCAAAACCGTGAGTAGTCTGAAACCAAATGTCTCAAAATGACTGTTCAGGGGTATAAGCATGTGCAAATTTTGGTGGCAGGTGGTCTATGAGGGGGCGAATTTTGTGGAACCGGTCATAAGCAGGGTGGCCTCTTACATGACAGGTTGTATTGGGCATGATCTGATAGATAGGAGTGCTAGGGGGGTGACAGGAGGTGATTGATGGGTGTCTCAGGGGGTGGTTAGAGGGGAAAATAGATGCAATCAATGCACTGGGGAGGTGATCGGAAGGGGGTCTGAGGGGGATCTGAGGGTTTGGCCGAGTGATCAGGAGCCCACACGGGGCAAATTAGGGCCTGATTTGATGGGTAGGTGTGTTAGGGGGTGACAAGTGGTGACAGTGGTGATTAGTGGGGGGAATAGATGCAAGCAATGCACTGGCGAGGTGATCAGGGCTGGGGTCTGAGGGCGTTCTGTGGGTGTGGGCGGGTGATTGGGTGCCCTAGGGGCAGATAGGGGTCTAATCTGATGGGTCGCAGTGATAGAGGCTGATTGATGGGTGATCAGTGGGTGATTAGATGGCAGAACAGATGTAAACAATGCACTTTGGAGGTGATCTGAGGGTAGGTCTGGGGCAATCTGATGGTGTGGGTGGGTGAACAGATTGCCCGCAAGGGGCAGGTTAGGGGCTGATTGATGGGTGGCAGTGACAGGGGGTGATTGATGGGTGGCAGTGACAGGGGGTGATTGATGGGTGATTGATAGGTGATTGACAGGTGATCAGTGGGTTATTACAGGGAAGAACATATTACATTGCACTGGAGAATTCATAAGGGGGTTCTGAGGGCAATCTGAGCGTGTGGGACGGGTGATTGGGTGCCCGCAAGGGGCACATTAGGGTCTATTCTGATGGGTAACAGTGACAGGTGGTGATAGGGGGTGATTGATGGGTAATTAGTGGGTGTTTACAGGAGAGAACAGATGTAAACACTGCACTTGGGAGGTGATCTGATGTCGGATCTGCGGGCGATCTATTGGTTTGGGTGGGTGATCAGATTGCCTGCAAGGGGCAGGTTAGGGGCTGATTGATGGGTGGCAGTGACAGGGGGTGATTGATGGGTGATTGATAGGTGATTGACAGGGGATTGACAGGTGATCAGTGGGTTATTACAGGGAAGAACGGATGTAAATAATGCACTGGCGAATTGATAAGGGGGGTCTGAGGGCAATCTGAGCGTGTGGGCGGGTGATTGTGTGCCCGCAAGGGGCAGATTAGGGTCTAATCTAATGGGTAACAGTGACAGGTGGTGATAGGGGGTAATTGATGGGTGATTGATGTACAGATGTAAACACTGCACTTGGGAGGTGATCTGATGTCAGATCTGCGGGCGATCTATTGGTGTGGATGGGTGATCAGATTGCCCGCAAGAGGCAGGTTAGGGGCTGATTGATGGGTGGCAGTGACAGGGGGTGATTGATGGGTGATTGACGGGTGATTGACGGGTGATTGACAGGTGATAAGGGGGGATAGATGCATACAGTACACGGGGGGGGGGTCTGGGGGGGGGTCTGGGGAGAATCTGAGGGGTGGGGGGGTGATCAGGAGTACCCAGGGGGGCAGTTTAGGGACTAAAAAAAAATAGCGTTGACAGATAGTGACAGGGAGTGATTGATGGGTGATTGGGGGGGTGATTGGGTGCAAACAGTGGTCTGGGGGGTGGACAGGGGGGGTCTGAGGGGTGCTGTGGGTGATCAGGGGGTAGGGGGGGGCAGATCAGTGTGTTTGGGTGCAGACTAGGGTGGCTGCAGCCTGCCCTGGTGGTCCCTCAGACACTGGGACCACCAGGGCAGGAGGCAGCCTGTATAATACACTTTGTAAACATTACAAAGCGTATTATACGCTTCCTATCCGGCGATCGTCGGGTTAACAACCCGCCGGCGCTTCCGATTGGCCGGCGGGTTGATGTCGCGGGTGGGCGGAGCCTATTGCCGGCGGATGCGGGTGCATCCCAGCGTGCGATCCCCGGCAAAACAGTGCCCCAGGACCTGACGCCATTCTGCTTTACGTGATCCTGGGGCTGCCACTTTGCCGCCGCCAATATGAAGTAGGCGGTTGGCAAGTGGTTAAAGGGGTCTGCTGTAATCCTACAGTCAAAACCCTCTCAATACAGCAGTAGGTAATTAGGACTGACTATAAATGTATTAACCAACAACAGGAGAAACAAATGTACAATTAAGCAAATACCTGAAGGTTTTGTTGGTTCGGGTGCAGGTTCTGCTTTGTTGGCCTTACTGGATGGGTCAGGTGAAGTTCCTGGATTACTCTCATTACTGGATGATACTGAGTTAAAGAAAGAGGAAGAAAGTCAACTATGGTATTACGTGTTTGGTTTGTGTTTGTTCAAGCCAAACCTTGACAATGTTCTTGAAAAGTCAGCTGGAATTATTGGAGCTTTAAAGGGGTCTTCTGTAATCCTTCAGTCTCCGGTGTCTGGCTGTCATGTTTTCATCTGCTATCATGTTCCTTTCAGAACTTTTTATTTCTTATTTAACCCTAAGTGTGAGCCTTGAGACAAGCACAAAGTATCTGCTTGACTGCCTCATTTATAATTATCCACTTATTGGTCAAGGCACCCTGGCCAATTAGTGGCTTAGCTATGAATCAATAATCACCCGAATATATATAGATTCTTCCATGCCCACCCCCACTGCACATGCACCATCACACATATGCGCTTCCCCTCATTACACAGGCAGTGAGACTTTCACGTGTTTATGGGCGGGAGGAAGCCCCGGGTAAGTCTCAAAGCCTTACATTAGTTCGTCTCTGAGTCTCTTTAAGGAGAATAATGGGTACCTTGCGGTTTTTGAGAAAATGGATTATAAAAATGCAAAGAAAAATGTTTTTTAAACTTAGAAAAATTAGTTTTATTTTCTTGACTTGTACCCACTGTTCTCCTTAACATATGTAGCAATGTTGATGTCAATAGCACGTGTGGGTGCTTTGCTAGTCACTGCTAAAGACGGCATGAAATGATGCGAAAATTAAACGAAATTTTATGCAAAATTACCAAAGACTATATAAAATCAGTTGTAAAATAATTACGTCTAGGCGTAATCTCGAAAATTTATGCTAAATTTCACATAATAGTAATTAGCTGAATACGATCATCAGTAAGGGGACAAGTGGACTTGAACAGAGGATCCCCATCCTGTAGCTACTTCAGCCAACCCTAATCCAAGGTCATTAGAGTTAGCTGAACAGGGAAGAGGCAGAGTCTTAAAATACTCATTGATTTCAATTTTATAGGGTAAGGGTACTAATAACATGAATATAATAAAAGTCCTATATTCCTCCCTCAACAATATCACTCATTATTCTACTGCATTACTGGTATTACTCCCTGGAAGGATTATGAGGACTTTCTGCCTGCATGCTCCCTGCAAACCCCTCTCAATACAGCAGTAGGTACCAAGGACTGGCTATAAATGCATTAACCAACAACAGGAGAAACAAATATAAAATTAAGCAAATACCTGAAGGTTTTGTTGGTTGGGGTGCAGGTTCTGCTTTGTTGGCATTACTGGATGGGTCAGGTGAAGTTCCTGGATTACTCTCATTACTGGATGATACTGTGTTAAAGAAAGAGGAAGGAAGTCAACTATGGTATTACGTGTTTGGTTTGTGTTTGTTCAAGCCAAACCTTGACAATGTTCTTGAAAAGTCAGCTGGAATTATTGGAGCTTTAAAGGGGTCTGCTGTAATCCTTCAGTCTCCGGTGTCTGGCTGTCATGTTTTCATCTGCTATCATGTTCCTTTCAGAACTTTTTATTTCTTATTCAACCCTAAAGGTGGCCATACACTTATAGATTTGCAGCAGATTCGACCATCAGATAGATTTCTGTCAGATGCCTGTCAAGTCCAATCTGACAGGAATCTATCTGATGTGTGCCACACACTAAAGGGGCCCATACACTCAGACGATTTTCTGGCCGACCGATCGATCACGATCGATCGATTGATCGTTTGCAAATCGGTTGGCCAATCGACCGATCGATGGCCGATTTCGATCGATTTCGATGGATTTCCATCGAACTGGCAGGGTGGAAAATTTAGGTCGATCTAATGAGATTGCTTATCAGTTTACATTGGCCTTAATGGAAATCTGATGGCAAAAAAATGCCATCAGATCGAATTTCAATAGATTTCAAACTGAAATCTATTGGAATTCTATCCTGGTAAAAAATGTTCTAAAAACGCATCAGATAGATCATCAGATGCATTTCTTATCTATCTGCTGCCAATCTGACGAGTGTATGGGCACCTTAAGAACAGAGTTCCAATAGATTTTAGAATTAAATCTATTGGAAATCGAAGTAAATGCATTATTGGAACATTAGATCCAATGCAACTCTATGGGCCATCGATCTGCTGCCAGCAGCAGATTGACCCAGATTTTCCATCCTGTCAGAGAAATCCAATTGATCGAAATCGATCGAAATTGGCCACAAATTGATCAAATGGGGAATTTGACAGAATCAATTTCTGATCGATTCTATAGAATCGATCAATGGCTGAAATCGACCACTGTATGGGCCCCTTAGGTGTGAGCCTTTAGACAAGCACAAAGTCTTGGCTTGACTGCCTCATTTACAATGATCCACTTATTGGCCACGGTACCCTGGCCAATTAGTGGCTTAGCTACGAACCAGTAATCACCCAAATCTATATAGATTCTTCCATGCCCCCCCCCCCACCCCCGCACATGCGCGTGCACCACCACACATACGCGCTCCCCCTCATTACACAGGCAGTTGTAAAATGTGTACACAGCCCTGCATCCACCCTGTGCAGATTACAACTGCCTTTAAAGAGACACTGAAGCAAAAAAAATTATGATATAATGAATTAGTTGTGTAGTACGGATAATTACTAGAACATTAGTAGCAAAGAAAATATTCTTATATTTTTATTTTCAGTTATATAGTGTTTTGTATAACATTACATCATTCTCTAATATTTGCAGTTTACACACTACTCAGCATTCTAAATGAGTTTACAGAGCAGTCCAGTGAACTATTGACCTGTCCTCTGCAAAGAAAAAGAAAATACAATGACTGACAGTTGAGATAACAAGTTTCAGAAGACAGAGCTCTCTGCGACTTTGAAAGTCGTAGAGCTCAATGGCTCTTTTGCATACATAACAACTGGGGTTTCTTAACTCTTCCTGTACTTGAAACAATATTAGACTTATGTCTCTGCTCCTAATGTTTTATTTCTTAGCTGTACTACACATACAAATCATTATATCATAATTTTGTTTTCGATTCAGTGTCTCTTTAAGATATATAGAAGAGACAGCCAGTAGGAGACTTTCACCTGAAGGCCCTCCCACAACATCAGAAGCATATAAAAGAAAACAATGTCACCATTATGTCTGCACCCCTTGTCCATAATGACAAGACAGGGGTCTGCTGCTAATTGCAGGAAATCTCATAAGAGCAATGTTATCCATAACTAAGGGGTCCTTTGATGTCTCAAATGATGATATGTATTATGTTTATGCTACAAAAATACTGTCATCGGTCTGGAAATTGACACTTTGGATTTGTAACCCTATGCCCAGCAACCAGGCTGAAGGTTAGAATTTGCCTAAACTGTGAGGTTAAATGAAAGTGATGGGGTCAATAGTGATGAGCAGAAATTACGCCTATGCATAACTACACATCATAATTCACAATTACGCATCGTAATGCAAAATTTCGGGGCAAATCATAATTTTGTATGTAATTGTAATTTATAATTTTGCCTAATTTGTCACTTAATTTTTTGTAATTTTGTGTCGACATTAGCAGTTAATAAAGCCCTGATACATGCTATTGCTACCAAAATTGCTACATATGTTAAAGAGACTCAGAGATGAACTAATGTAAAGCTTTGATACTTACCCAGGGCTGCCATCTTGCCCCATAAACACTTCTAAGTCCCATGCCATCCTCCCGAGGTCTGCCGTTCAGCCGTGGTGAGCCCCGGTAACGGGCTCAGTGACGTCAGTCCGGGTCTACTGTGCATGCGCTGGAGGTATGCGCGTGTGCAGTAGGCCCAGACTGGCATCGACTGAGCCTGTTACCGGGGCTCACCGCGGCTGAATGGCAGACTGCGGAAAGACAGCATGGGACTTAGACGTGTTAATGGGGCGGGAGGAAGCCCCGGGTAAGTATCATTAGTTCATCTCTGAGTCTTTTTAAAGAGAATAATGGGTACCTTGTGGTTTTTGAGAAAATTGATTATAAAAATGCAAATAAAAATGGTTTTTAAACTTAGAAAAATGAGTTTCATTTTCTTGACTTGTACCCACTATTCTCCTTAGCATATGTAGCAATGTTGATGTCAATACCACGTGTGGGTGCTTTGCTAGTCACTGCTAAAGTCGACATGAAATGATGCGAAAATTAAACACATTTTTTTGCAAAATTACCAATGACTATATAAAATCAATTGGATTTACAAAACGTAATTACGTCTAGGCGTAATTGGGAAAATGTATGCGATATTTCACATAATTGTAATTAGCTGAATACGATCATCAGTAAGGGGTCAAGTGGACTTGAACAGAGGATCCCCATCCTGTAGCTACTTTAGCCAACCCTAATCCAAGGTCATTAGAGTTAGCTGAACAGGGAAGAGGCAGAGTCTTAAAATACCCATTGATTTCAATTTTATAGAGTAAGGGTACTAGTAACATGAATATAATGAATAAAAGTCCTAAATTCCTCCCTCAACAATATCATTATTCTACTGCATTACTGGTATTGCTCCCTGGAAGGAGTATGAGGACTTTCTGCCTGCACGCTCCCTGCAAACCCCTCTCAATACAGCAGTAGGTACCAAGGACTGAATATAAGTGCATTAACCAACAACAGGAGAAACAAATGTACAATTCAGCAAATACCTGAAGGTTTTATTGGTTCGGGTTCAGGTTCTGCTTTGTTGGCATTACTGGATGGGTCAGGTAAACCTTCTTGATTACTCTCAGTCCTGGATGATACTATGTGAAAGACAGGGGAAAAATAATTAACACATGATCTAAAAAACATGTTTGTTTTTTTTAAATAATATTATTATTATTAGTCTCCATCTTTTCATATTGTGCTGTGCAGTAAGAAAAAAACACATACTATACATACAAAGTTACATATGCAGCAAAGAAAATGATAGCCACTTTAGCAGCACGTCTTGTAAATAAATTGTGCATGGGGTGGAATGGTAATACAAATACGATAGTAACATTAACTCTAGGAGAGAAACAATATTTTTACACAGAAACATAAACAGCAGTAAATATTCTTTACATGAAAAATGGGTCTAAATCTTTATCCTTGTCATGCAAAGTACAATGCTGCTGTACATGTGTAACTAACCGCTTTCCGGGGCAGGGCCCAGCTTACACCAGCATACAACAAGGCCACTTTAAAAACACACAGTTCCGATTTAAGTTTACATAAGATTATCCTGTAACAGGAAGGCTTTTATTTATATTTGGGTGGCTGAATAGCTTTAGTAGCACAGCAGAGCAACCTTTTGTGTTTAAATGCTGGCTTCCTTAATTTTTTAACCCTCATAATTAAAAATGAGCACAAATGATGCATTAGATTTTGTACATTTTGCACATTTAGGTTACTCGGAAGTTGAGTTTAGAAAGGTAGAAAAGCTAAATCTGTATCCATGTGATTATAAACATTCATGATCAGAGCAGTACACAATGTTTTTACCACAGTCCTTTGCCAGCAGCGTTATAATTACATTTACCTGTATCAGACTTGGCATTATGGCTATATAGTCCATTCGTCCTTAATATGCTTTCTATAATACTTTTTTTTTTTTAAGTGAGCATCTAGAAAGCTGTACTTATTAGTATGGTAATACAGGCAGTGACCATAGCCATGCCCCACTCAGCCACTTGACATGTCATCTTCTGTATGGAAGAAGATGTAGGGTCACACATGTCATGTAGGCAGGAAGTGTGGCTACATCCTGCCAATCCCTATCCGCCCACCTAGTTATCCACTTCAATTCACATGGGTGGGTGTGTGTGTGTGTGGGGGGGGGGGGGAGGGGGGGAGTGTTTGTTCCAATGCAGAGACAGAAGTGTGATAAAGGAGGTCATCAGAAAAGCAGTTATACTCTATATGTCAAGGCCTTCAGACTTCACGCACATCTGTGATTGCATTCTGCACACTCATTTTTCAAAATAAGCACTAGGGGGTGCTGTAGCTGCTGGGAATGCAGCTTTGTGCCAGATTTATCTAAACACCTGTGAGGGGTAACGTTGTATTACCTGCATTCTTCATTCTATAAAGCTTGAAACTGGACCAATTTAAATGATCATCTACTGCATTTGATTGGATTATTTCCAAATTCTTATATGTGTACTTGGTTTAAAAGTCAGTTTATGTAGTATGTATACATAAATCCAGTAGCACTATTAAAGGTTAGCAAATGAGCTTTTTATCCCTAAGTCTGTACAAAGGACAAGAGGACAACAGGATATTACCACCTGTTTAGAAAAAGCTTTTTCACTTTAAGGCCGGCTTCACACTGCATATTGGCAGCAGCGGTGTGGTGCGGCCCAGGGGCCGTACCGCCAAATACATGTGTGGGGTGAGTACGGGGGGTGGGGGGATGGGTCTTGGGAGCGAGGCCTTGTGCCCACTTCAAGCGGTCTTCCTATCCATATAAAAAACTCAGACTAATGTAGAGTGTTATATAACAATTTAGGTGTACTCATAGTGCTGGTATAGTAAGGTTCTTCACAACTACAAAACCTTGAAGAAATCATGTGACCCCACTGCAAACCTGGGCTGAATTCACTCAATGGGCCAGATCCAAGTCACATTTTCTCCTAAGTTTTCTCCTAGGAGATCATCTTTCATCTTCTATTTAAAATAACTTTTTCACTCAGCAATTTAAAAAGTACCAACAAGTAGGTGAAAAAATACTGCCAAAACTATTCTGAGTATTTTCTTGCTTGCTGGTGGCTTAAAGTCAGTCTGAAGTGAAAATAAAAAAAATAAAAAAACAGATACTCACCTAAGGAGAGGAAAGGCTCTGGCTCCTTTAGAGCCTTCCCGTTCTCCTCACAGTGCCCACATTCCAGCGCTTGATCCCTTGTTAGCAGTCTCTGACTGATGGGTTGGAGACTGCTCACTTCCGCCACTGTGGTTGGCTTCAGGAATCTTCGGGAGCCAAATGCTCCTGAAGGCAGGCCGCTCCGTACTGGGCATGCTCTCTCCCGCACTCACGCAGAACGGAGCTGCCCATCATTGGGAGCACTCGACTCCACAAGATTGCCGAAGCCTCTCACAGCAGCAGAAGTGAGCAGTCTCCAACCCCGCGGTCAGAGACTGCTAACAGGGGATCCATCGCTGGAACGCTTTTGTTTCTATTTTCACTTCAGGCTTACTTTAAAAGCAAGACATTTTGAGTCAGAATGATACAAAAAAAATCCTATATAATAATCTCCCTGTCCTGCTTTCTCCTGACTCAAAACTTCTTGCTTTTACTGATGGCTAATACGGTACAATACTTTACTGTTACTTTAAAAGGCAATTTATTTATATAGTGAAAATAACACTTAGAAGAAAAAGTGAATTGGATTGGGTCCAAAGTCCGTTATTAGGTGGCAAGGGTTGTCATTTCTTGTATGGGCTATATTGCCTATACAAGAAATAGAGTCTAGGATGTTTCTGGTTATTAAAAATCGTATCACTATGGGTCCAGGCACACCACAACAATGCCAGAGAAACAAATTAAATTGGATGCGAGATAAACTTTTACTCATGGCATAATTGTGTTCCTTTCATATAGTTTATAGGGCATTCCTTAAGCCAAATACTTTTTTTGTTTTGTTTTAATACTCTAATTCCCTATAAACGAAACAAGCCTCGACCCAAAGCTTTTCACAGTGCCTTGGCACTGTAGCAAGGGCTTATGGGAACTCAGTCTGGGCAGGAGGAGGAGGTTACTAGCCAGAGATTTCAGAGGCAGAGGGGAGGAGAGGGGACTGAATTTACTCACAGGCAAGCTGATAGCATCTCCAGCTCTCAGCCTGTGACAATGTGACAAACAGAACATGGCTGCTCTCATTGTATCACAGGAATAAAAAATCATAAACTTTTTGAATCTGTTTGCAGCTAGATATGCAGTGTAAACTACCAGTATCTTAACTTTAGATAAGATACTGTATATAGACAAGTTACTTGTTATAGTTAGTTTTTCATGTCGGATCCACTTTAAGTAACTTTTTTTTGCAACCTTTAATATAGTCTGTACAGTTTGTGTTGACACCGCTCTACCCACCAATCACTGGAGTGTGCACGATCAGGTCAGCAAGGCCCACAATGTACAGCAAGAAGGTCCGCACCAATCCAGGATTCCAAACAGTAGCTTTATTTAGGACGTATCCAATATAAGATTTTGCACATGCATCAAAATGCTAACATGTTTCGAGCTATCTCAGCTCTTAATCATAGCAAGTTAAAAAATGGCAGAACCTCCTATAAATAGGAGGATATCCTGTGCCGACCACTTGGGACTCCGCCCCAAAAGGGGGGAAGTGAAGAAAAAAGTGGTCCAAATGTAGTAGACAGGTAATTACCTATGAAAACACATTACAGGGCAACACACTATACACATGAGTTAAAATCGGTATAAAATGCAAAATACAGAGTACAATGTGCCAGAAAATGGATAAATAAAATGTAACAAAGAACAGCGCGGGTGATCACAACATCATGTAAATATATATGAGGTATACACGAACCCTGTCCATAGATAGAAAGATAATACGCATATGCATGTAGTAGACAAAAGAGGGGGGGGGGGGGTTATATCCCACTTAATATTGGTTGATCATACAGGAGGCTTCCAAGAAAGGGGGGGACAAAGGAGAGAAGGAAGGAAAAAGGGGGGGAGAAAGGAAGAAGGGGGGGGGGAGGAGAAGAGGAAGGAAAACAGGAATAAACAGGAAGAGAAAAGGGGAGGGAGGGACAAGCTAATGTGTGATGAGCGCTAGGTCCCACCTAGCATTAAGGCCGTGGGGTAACCTAGTCCCCAGGCGATGTATCCACAATGCCTCCTTTTTAAGAAGAATTTTGTATAAATCACCCCCTCTTTTAGGTGACATGACTCTCTCTATTCCTTGAAACCGGAAACCTTTCATGTCTCCCCCATGCACTTCCCTAAAGTGTTTGGCCACGTTCGAAATGTTCGTAGTGGACCACCCTGCCCCTAGATAGTGTTCGGCTATTCTTTGCCTTAAGGGCCTGGTGGAACACCCAACATATTGCATGGAACATAAAGTGCAGTCAATTAAATAGACTACATAACAGGTGCCTCCTGTATGATCAACCAATATTAAGTGGGATATAACCCCCCCCCCCCTCTTTTGTCTACTACCTGCATATGCGTATTATCTTTATATCCATGGACAGGGTTCGTGTATACCTCATATATATTTACATGATGTTGTGATCACCCGCGCTGTTCTTTGTTACATTTTATTTATCCATTTTCTGGCACATTGTACTCTGTATTTTGCATTTTATACCGATTTTAACTTATGTGTATAGTGTGTTGCCCTGTAATGTGTTTTCATAGGTAATTACCTGTCTACTACATTTGGACCACTTTTTTCTTCACTTCCCCCCTTTTGGGGCGGAGTCCCAAGTGGTCGGCACAGGATATCCTCCTATTTATAGGAGGTTCTGCCATTTTTTAACTTGCTATGATTAAGAGCTGAGATAGCTCGAAACACTTTAATATAGTCTGATATAACGCGGGTTTGAGATACAAACAGCCAACATTTTTTTTTTTTTAAAGAAATTAATATTGGAATAACCTTAGTAAATCAGGTCTGTAGTGTAGTCAGAAATCCCTGTAAAACTTTTCCACTGTATGCTCCTGCTTGTATGGTTTAGCCATAAATCCTGACCTGAAGACAAACCTATTTCATATCCTGTCTCCATACAGTCAGAAAGGAAGATTTATAGTCCAATCACATCTCTGCTAAAGCAAGGGACTACTGTGTGAGCATCGTCAGTTTATAGAAAGCACTCTGCGAACAAGAGACTGTTAACTAGCACTTTACGCATTAGGTGTGCCATTTCTGCCTTCCTGTTTATTACAGAATATATTCAATGCATACTTGTCATTCCATACATGTTTCTGTTTTCTTCTTTTATGATGTGCGAATTGCACAAAAAGATGAAGGAGGGAAAATAGGCAGCTTAGAAAACTGGCAGCGCTTTAGAGGCTTTCTGAAAATAGGGATTCACTAACAATCGTAGGAATGTTAATTTGCAGTACATGTTTGCGAGTAGCAAAGTGACATGAAAACAATCTATGCTGTCTAGTTTATATTTGTGCTAAATCATCTGTTCTGACTCACTGGCTGCTCATGCATTATTACTAAACTAAAGAAAATAAAAACCTGACCACAAACATAAATATCTTCATAAAGTATAGTAACTTGTATAGTACATTTATTACATTTCTTTTATACATAAACAATTTAGATAAGAGGAATATTGTATTGTAGGTGAGTACATGGAAATTGACAAACCTGCCATTTTCTGCTATTTTGGTTATTATAAAATGAGTTTAAAGGGACCCTGAACAGCACAAAAAAAGAGGAAATCTGGACTCACCTGGGGCTTCCTCCCGCAAGGTCCCTCGGCGTCCTCTGGGTACCCTCCATGGTCCCGCTGGTGGCTCTGTTAACCTGGTAACTTCAGCCTTCTTCTCGAAAGATTGAACCATGCATGCTTACTGCAACCGGTGTGTGACTGGGCCGGGTGCGCGAAAGGGCCGCGCATGAGCGACTTTAGCTGAAGTCACTGGGTTAGCGGAGCAGCCAGTGGGACCATGGAGGGGACGCAGAAGACGCAAGGAACCTCGCAGGCTACAGGGGGCTGGATGAGGCCCCAGGTGAGTCCAAATGTATGGTTTCACTATTAGATAATTGGCAATACCTTAGGTTTCAGCCCATATATTCAGGACACAAGTCATTTTGGTATAGGTATATGTGCATTTTTGCACTTGTGGGTGTAACAACTAGTTTATCTTTCTTATTTTAAAACTTTACTTTAAAGATCTATTATTGACTATGCACTTTAGTAATGTAGGATTATTTTGCCTTAATCAAAATTTGTACTATATATGGGGAATGTCACATATTCTTTTTAGATGGTTTGTTTTAGAGCAGTAGAGTGATATGTGAACAAGTGGGGGAACAATGGGCATACTTAGGGTATTTGTAAATATAATAAATTATCTTCGGCTGTAAGGGCACAGCCAAATCATGTACGTGTGTGTGTGTGTGTGTGTGTGTGTGTGTGTGTGTGTGTGCGTGCGTGCGTGCGTGCGTGCGTGCGTGCGTGCGTGCGTGTGTGTGTGTGTGTGTGTGTGCGTGCGTGTGTGTGTGTGTATATTATGGACAGAACCCGAAAGTCTGGCCACTTCGGGTTCTGGCCGGTGAAAACTAATCAAGGTAATTTTTATTGGGTTTTTCAACAGAAAATAACATTGCCAACATAAGGCATAATCAGCATAAATTGTAGATTATTACATTTATGAAAGCTTTGGACAGGTCTATGTAATAATAGGTCTATAAGAATAATAACAGAGTTTCATAAACATCAGTTCCATTCAAAATATGACATCTTTTCATGAATATTGATATAATCAGTTGCAATTGTACATATTTGTTAGGTAGATGCCCAATAGCTGTTGTATTTCAACATAAGGATCAGAGTTAGTTGGTTCAGTTGTTTTCTTGAGTGTGGAGCAGGACCTGCCGGGATACTGGGGGACACCCTGCTAAGAACCCAGCAGTCACATCCAAAATACTAATACTAATGTATAGAACTAACTCACTGGAAAAGATGTATGAAGCTATATATGTATTCAGTAATTTACTTCTTGGCATGTTTATTATGCATATGTAACTTAGAAAATTCTTGAAAGAACCCAAATCTATAAACATGAGTCTAATAACTACTAATAAAATGTAAGAACAGGGATAACGGGAAAGAGATGGGGTAGGAAATTGGCATTGCCCAACAGGGGCCTTGTAGTCGAGTACAACTGGTATGTACTTAGATTAAGTTGGTACTTTTGTTGTTATAAATAGTGCATCTTATATAAGAGAAGACAGTAGGAACTCAATGAAGGGATTTTTGTATGTTTCATTGTAGTCATTTTGTAGGTCTTGGTTGTGATACATTCAATGTTCAGATAATTTGGAATTAGGAAACAGTAATGGCCACTGATCAGACCTCCAAAGGAACTTGTCTAGTTGGCCGGTCAAAACTAGAAGTGGCCGTGCCACTGTGGCCAATGCCCATAATGTATCAATTCCTGGCAGCTCTGCTCTTCTGTTAAGGCTCTGGCTTCTCCCCCTGCCCACCTCCTATTGACTTCTGCCAGCTGGGGGGCATGTTACACAGCTGGAGTTCTTCATTGCAGGGAAGCTGTGAGGTTGGTTCCTGCAGAGCGGGTGCTGGCAGAAGGAAGATCTGCAGTGTTTCTGCTCTGTTTCCCTGCTGCGACGGATGACTCTGGCTGCATAGCGTCCCCCCCCCCCTCCCCGGTGGACAGACATCAATAGGCGGTGGGCAGGGGGAGGAGCCAGAGCCTTAACAGAAGAACAGACTTCGGAGCAGCCAGGAATTGATTTTTTCCGGGCATTGGCCACAGTGACACGTCCACAACCTGAAGTGGCCAGACTTATATATATATATATATGCATATTATTGGGTTCATGCAAAAAAAATTACTGTTACTGCCGGGAGCATTGCACTGTGAGTTAAGCTATTGATGCGACCCGTGGTACTCGAGTAGAGCGAGCGTTGCTACGGTAGCGCGTGTAACTAATGTGTGTTACTGCACAGCAACATTACCGCACTTTTGGGCATCAATCCCACTGTCTTTTTTTTTAACAAGTTTATTAATGTTGCAGAGGAAAAATGTAGTTATTGAAGTGCACAAACAGTTTGAAATACTCAAGTAGTAATTGGAGCAGTAAGAACAATTAGCATCAACATGTGTTACATGTATACAGAACATTAGAGGCATAAGATGGAGTCAAGACACAGAGTGGCGTAGCTAGACATAAACGTGGCCACATAGCAAAATATGTTCATGGGGCCATGATATCTAGGCACTCTTATGCAATGCTACCTGCCCCATCTATGAATAGGAATTGCCTGAGCAATTTACATTCTGATGCAATGTACACTATGTATAGTCCATGAACACTGAAACAAAGTTAGAGGGTGGAGCAACAAAGCAAACTTAATAGTGAACATATTAAGTACCATCTGGGCCCCCCTCTTTTCCAGGGCCCCTTAGCAGTTGCTACACCATTGTATACACTTTTTCAATAATAGCACAATAGAGAGAGGCATTGTTGGTTATTGTAATACAGACTCTATTTATCAGTGATCAGAACATGAAAAGACCAGCTATAGTGTGTTCAAGATAAGGGACTAATGCCTGGAAATCCAATGTTCCCATATTATAGCAAATGAAATGTCCTTTTCCCATTCTTACTTCTATGCAAATACACCAGTTTCCTAAATGGGAAGGACTGGTTTACTCTTTATTTCCACTCATCAATGGCCGGGCAATTGGAGGCCAGCGGGCAATCACTAAGTGACTGCGATGGACATATGACAATGGTAGGGATTAGATTGTGAGCCCTTCTGAGGGACAATTAGTGACAAGACTATATACTTTGTACAGTGCTGCAGCATTACATAAATACTAAATAATAAAGTTGCAATATCTTTAGCACATTAAAGTAAAAAGGTGAACAAATTTCTGCCTAGCAGTGCACAGTGTTTATTGTTTCACTCTACTAGATCACCAATGCCAGACAAAAATTCAATAACAATAAAACCCCAAAATAATCCACCTAAACCAAAGGGTCTCCAAACCCTGGGTCACAGGCCAGTACCTGGTCATAGATTGTGCTGAGCCAGGCCAACCCATCTGCAAAGTACTTCGAATGCCATCCCACTGTGTCTATGTACAGTGGGTGGGTGTCAGCAATCGGATGGCTTGACGTTCAACAGACAGAGACTGTATCATCTAAAGCCCCCTTGAAGTTAAAGGGAACCCGAGGTGAGAGGGATATGGAGGCTGACATTTATTTCCTTTTAAATAATGCACATTGCTGTCCTGCTTACCCTCAGCCTCTAATACTTTAAGTCATAGACCCTGAACAAGCATGCAGATCAGATGTTATGACAAATCTGACAAGATTAGCTGCATGCTTGTTTCAGCGGATCGTTCAGAAACAGCCTTATCAGTCCGCCGACAGTGCCTACACACGCGCTACTGTCGGCTAAAAGACCGCCCAGCGGGAGGGTGCAGCGGACCCGTCGTTGCCTTTTGTAGTGTACGCACCTTTAGACCTTATTGACCAGAAAGATCAGCTAGACTGCCAGAGAACTGGTATTGTTCAAAAGGAAATAAATATGGCAGCCTCCATGTGTCTCACACCTCAGGTTCCTTTTAAAGTGGGCTTCCAGATCCCATCATAAGCCACCACACACAACTTATCACCACATGCCTAGTTGTAGTTACTCTGACCTTCTCCTAGGCACCGAAGTTGAGGTTAAAGGGGAACTTCAGCCTAAACAAACATACTGTCCTTATGTTACATTAGTTATGTTAATTAGAATAGGTAGGTAATATAATTTTTTACCCACCCTGTTTTAAAAGAACAGGCAAATGTTTGTGATTCATGGGGGCTGCCATCTTTGTCATGGGGGCAGCCATCTTTTTGGTTGAAAGGAGGTGACAAGGAGCAGGAGACACAGTTCCAACTATCATGTGTCCTGATAACCCCTCCGAGCTGCACACGCTAGGCTTCAAATGTCAAATTCAAAATGTAAAAAAAAAAAAAATTGCACCAAAACAGCAGAACGAGAGCAACAACATCAGAAATCCCATCATGCTTTGCACAGCATCAGGGGAAAAAAGCCCGGGCAGTTTACTTCTGTGCAGCTAAAAATCAGGCTTGGATAAGAGAAACAAAGTTCTGATGCTGTGAAACTGTTAAAGAAACACCAGGCCTTTTCAGTACTGCTAAGTCGATTTTTAGTCCGGAGGTTCACTTTAAGACCTTTTGACAAGAATGCTCTGTTAAATGGGGGAAATGTAGCAACAGAACACTCCCTATTACAGAACATTTAAGTTGATATTGTTCAGGTTTTGGAGGCCCACACTGACTGGCTCACAGAGGTTTACAAGACTTGGGAGGGGGACACCATGGTGTCCATTCTTCCCCCTGTTAATTGTTAAAGTAAATGTGTGCAGTCACTTTAAGTTTCAAAAGTTTCACCAATTGATTTGGGAAAACATGTTTATTGATTGATGCACAGGGAAGCTTATTAAACAAAATGAGCCACAATCTGATGCTGCACTGGGTTTAAAAAGCATGTTTTCCTATGTGCTTTAAAGTTGATTTTCTCAAAGACTTTTTGAAAAATAAAAAAGGGTTTTGTTACCATTAGTAACCCTGACATATGTGGCAAATTTGGTACTTATGGCAACTTTGCAGGCTTTGTAATTAACTCAAAAGTCAGCACAATAGACTTCATTGTTTAAAGCTGAAGGGTGAACCTGAAACTTTTCCATAGCTCCATTATTGACAGAATAGGGAATCTGAACAACACCAACACATTCTATAGGAAAATGTAAAGACATCCCTGTCTGCATATACAGTATATGTACTTCAGTGGGACCATATGCCTAGTACATCTGTCACAATCAATTTCAACTCCTCTTTTGATTCGGGTAGCAGTAGACCAGGGTATTATGGGATATCTTGCACATTTTTCCCCCCAAATATGGCTTGTGTGTTTGGTCCTGACTTTTTCAAACACTAATATTTAGAAGAAACTGACTTTAACCTGAACCTGAACTGCAACCCTTGTAGTCTTTGAGGCAGGGGCTAATGCTTCAGCATTCAGCAATCTGTTAATTCCAGACACATAAATGAATATGAAAGGACAATGCTGTTTTGAAGGTGCTTGCAGACACCTGCAACCTTTCATACTTGTGCTAACTCAGTGCATTTACATTCCCTGTTAAAACATAAATACAAAACGATTCATAAAACGATTTCACACTATGAATGCACTTATTCAATTATTAATTGAATTAACAGAAATTATGTTATTTAGTAGATGCTCTATCAATTCACCATAGAAAATCAACTTTTAAAAATATTGCAATCTTATTTTACTTGTTAATGCTGTAATTTTTGTTTTTACTTGAAGCTTACAATAACTAATGATGATCCCATCAAAATTTGAGCAAGCTCCCTAGTTAAATACCACTTAAAAACACTGCTGTTAATCAGCTTCACAAACTCTTTTTATAGTTCTATGTGAAATATCCTTAGAACAAGAAATACATCCTGAGCTAGTTTTGAGTGTCATATATTGCCACAGTTATCTACGTCAGGTGTAAACTTGGGATAAAGATATTCAAAGGATGTCCAGATTTTGCTTATGATCTCACACATTTATTGGTCATTTACTGTGTATATTCTCGAATAAGTATCTATGGTGTGAACCAACCTAGCATTTCTTACTCATGACGATGTACAGTTTCCATAGTATTAGCTAATGGCAAATTCATCGGCATATCATAAAAATAGACATTTCACACTAGCTTGCCAGTAACCTCTAATTGTCTTGCGTATAGTGCTTTATCACAAAGCCCTTTCATATCAAACAAATACGTGTTTTACATAACACCCATAACATCAATTTCAGTAAACATATATGAATAGTTCGACTATTAGGTCATAAAAAAACAATATAGTAATATACAGTAATATAGAAGTATAATTTCCTAATAATACATTCTATGTACACTAATTTTATGAACTATAGGTACATCAAATATTGCAGCCCACAGGCATCCATACTACTGTGCTTTGTATTAAGTTTAGTGGAAGGCGTTTCGATCCCTCTTCTCATAGATCTGGTGCTGATCTCAGACCAGTATGATGAAATACAAAGACAATAGTGGAGAAAAAACAAGATGCTGACCAGTATGTAGAGTGTAACGTGGTAATACACAAGACAGCAGCAAGTAAGTGATTAGAGAGGACCATGTTACCTGCCAGCAGGTTTATGACAGTGAGAATCAAAGCAGTGGCTCCGATGGGCTTCATGATTCCATGTGACATCTCCCATGCATTATCTCATATATTTTTTCTGTAGCGGGGCAGGACTTAAACATATAAGTGGAAAAGGTGTGTTCTTGCACTGCTTCTTTCTGCTTATTTTAGGACTGATAAGGAACAAGAGGAAATGCACAAGCTCCTGCTGGGAGGTCAGGACATTGTTTCACATTCTTCCCAGGAAGCTCCTTTCATTTGGCTAACAGACGTGTTGTTCTTAAAAAAATAAAAATGTTTAACTATTTAAGAGCTGATACCGTAACAATTATGTGCCAGGAAACCGTGAGTACGTAAACTCACACTGGTATATTCTGTGCTGTCTGATGAGCTATTTTTAAGGAGAACATTTTGGTGGGTGGAAATACTAGCTCACCCTCTCCAAAACTGTCCTGTATACCTCTTTCTGATCATCACCTAAGCCCTAGCAGAGAGACTGATAGGGGCCTATTTGTAAAACTGCATAGACTACACAATAATGCAGGAGAACAGAGGCGCCAAAAGGATAAAAGGAAGCTAAATGAGCTTAAAAACCAAATTCTTGTTAAATACAGGAGGTAGTGGTGGACTTACCTCCTCCAAGTAGACACACAACGACAGTAGTAAAGACAGTCAATATATTTTATTTATGAACTCTAAATATGCAATGCGTTTCGTGGGTTTGATTCCGCGTCATCAGGCAATAACAACGAAGCAATAGCATATGTGGTCAGCAGAAGAGCCAGGCACCTCTGTTTCAGAAAATTCTATTTACCAAGAATTTGGTTTTTAAGCTTATTTAGCTTCCTTTCATCATTTTGGCGCCTCTGTTCTCCTGCATAATATTGAGTCCACCCTGGGTGGAGGGTTAAACACCCTTTTTTCTCATCTACAGAGAGCGACTTCTTATTCCTGAGTGGGGTCAGGAAAATCTCCCCGCCTGCCTTTACAGTGGTTGCCTAATGGTAACCCTGGTTTGTGAGTATTACTATTTACTCTATCTAGTAACCATTTACCAGTACATATTACACTATTGGGGCTCTTGGTGTTCCTTGTTTTTATAGACTACACAATGTCTCTGCTGCTCGAAATGTATAAAAGAGCAGTAACATCGTATTTAAGTTGTCCAACTGTCATGATCATTAGCGAGAGTCCATAGGACTGAGGTGTGAAGAGCAGCACTAGCTGAAGCTCACCTGTCATCTGTGATAGCGTTGATCTGTGTGCAGCTCAAAACAGACATTTCAAAAATGACACACGAACCTCTTATCTATCACACTAAAGCCCCACCAAAGTGTGTCACAGTTTTGATTCCGTTTGTAGTCCTATATCTTCCACTGGCTTTGACTTCTAAAAACGCCCTTCAGAATATTGACTGTCTACATGACATGTCATTCAATCCACTCTGCAAAAGTTAACTGCAATAGGAAGTTACATTCTATTCCGTTATATTTTATAATTATTAAATCTTCAGATGCTAGCAGCATTGTAAATTGTCTTTTTGGCTTGCTGCTGAAATCAGTGTCAAAGTAGTTGTTCATAGTATTATGTATGACAACTTCTGCAACGCTTTACAGAGTACGTAGTCATGTCACTAACTGTCTCTCAGAGGCGCTCACAATCCATTTCTTACCATAGTCGGAGGTCAGTTAGCCGGGGAAACAGTTATCTTATCAGTATGTTTTTGGGTTGAGGGTGGAAGCCAAAGTGCCCAGGGAAAGCCCATATGAATACAGAGAGAACATACAAACTCCACACAGAGTTCAGGCTAGAAACTGAACCTAGGACTCTAGTGCATGGCCGGTCTGTGCACCCGGCTCGATCATGTGAGCGTTCTGTGCAGTGAGAGTTCTGTGCATGCAAGTTTCTCAAAAAAATGAACCGCACTTGCACAGAATGCTCACAATGACAGGGGCGTAATCAAGCCAGACACACGGACGACCCATGCCCAAGTCGTGCACTACCAGAGCAGCCACCCAGCGGGAGGACAAAGGGGACCCAGAGGGTGTCAAGGGACCTCACGGGCTACGGGGGCTGTAAGAAGCCCCAGGTATGTTCAGATTCCATTTTTATTGTCTGTTCTGTCCCTTTAGAATCACAGTGACCAAATTAGAATAAGTAGAAAACTTTTGGATGATGCATTATCACCAATATGGTTTGGGTATCAGTTCGTTTGGACTTTTTAAGAGTTCTTGAAATAATGATTGTTATTAGGTTTTTGTAGTACAAATATGTAGCCTATTCATGAAGCTGTGAAATAGTGAACTGTCATTTTACAAGATGAGAATTGTGTGTACTTACGTACAACAAACCAAGTACTGTTGCCAAAGGTTCCCAGCAATTTTACTTTGAATTTTTTTTCTAATCAGCATTTAACAGCAGTCAATTACAAAATAGCCCAAAGAGTCATAACAGACATTATAGAAACTGTTTGTACTAAGTGGAGTTCGTTAAGCAGGAATACGGTGCTTTCTGCTACTAAGATGTTTCATCATTTCTGTGTTTAACAAAGCCTTATGAAACTCATTTAATCCACTATTTTTAATGCCTAAAATGAAAGTCATTTAATAACATTAGCTGGCCCATTTGCATTTAGCTGCTGACACTATTGAAATATGCTATAATGAAAAATTGCATCAGTTTTAAATTACATTTTCACTCCTGGGATATTTTTATGCAGATACAAGGAGAAGCACATCGGCTGACTAAAGTGGTAGCAGCAGCTCCATTCTGCGCTTGGAAGACCTGGTGTGGCTAAAAAATATGTGTACCCATGAAATAGCCGCCAGGAGACTTGGGCGCAGGATACAGTCGATATACGGCTTACTCTGCACAAGTCCCGGCGACTTTAATTACTATTCCTCCTCCAGGTCCATGTGGATCGTAGGCAATGATGTAATTTGGCTGCCAGCTGTTGCTGGAGGCCGAATTACAGTGTTTTAAAAGTAACTTACAGTAAGCTCCGTCTTCTGACGGCGCCGAAGTTACTCACTGTGCGTCACTATAGTCGTAATTCCTATTATTGCCTATGGTGGCAACAGCTGCGCCAAAATCTCCTGCGCTGTTATTACAATGCTCGAAAAAATACTATGCACCATTGGCATACCTACAAATCATGGGGCACCCTAATGTTTACACTGTTGACCCTCACAGCCTGGGCAACCATGTTGCAAGAGCCATAAAACAAGAGTGGACATCACAGCATGCAGGAGAGTCTGAGGAGGAGGTAAACAAGCTGATTAAAAGTGGTCTGTGATATTGCAGTAATATAACTAGTAGTCAGTGAGAATATATATATATATATATATATATATAGATAGATAGATAGATAGATAGATAGATAGATAGATAGATAGATAGATAGATAGATAGATATAGATATATACAGATACAGTGGGTTGCAAAAGTATTCGGCCCCCTTGAAGTTTTCCACATTTTGTCACATTACTGCCACAAACATGAACCAATTTTATTGGAATTCCACATGAAAGACCAATACAAAGTGGTGTACATGTGAGAAGTGGAACGAAAATCATACAGGATTCCAAACATTTTTTACAAATCAATAACTGCAAAGTGGGGTGTAATTATTCAGCCCCCTGAGTCAATACTTTGTAGAACCACCTTTTACTGCAATTACAGCTGCCAGTCTTTTAGGGAATGTCTCTACCAGCTTTGTGCATCTAGAGACTGAAATCCTTGCCCATTCTTCTTTGCAAAACAGCTCCAGCTCAGTCAGATTAGATGGACAGCGTTTGTGAACAGCAGTTTTCAGATCTTGCCACACATTCTCGATTGGATTTAGATCTGGACTTTGACTGGGCCATTCTAACACATAGATATGTTTTGTTTTAAACCATTCCATTGTTGCCCTGGCTTTATGTTTAGGGTCATTGTCCTGCTCGAAAGTGAACTTCCGCCCCAGTCTCAAGTCTTTTGCAGTCTCCAAGAGGTTTTTTTCCAAGTTTGCCCTGTATTTGGCTCCATCCATCTTCCCATCAACTCTGACCAGCTTCCCTGTCCCTGCTGAAGAGATGCACCCCCCGAGCATGATGCTGCCACCACCATATTTGACAGTGGGGATGGTGTGTTCACAGTGATGCGCAGTGTTAGTTTTCCGCCACACATAGCGTTTTGCATTTTGGCCAAAAAGTTCCATTTTGGTCCCATCTGACCAGAGCACCTTCTTCCACATGGTTGCTGTGTCCCCCACATGGCTTGTGGCAAACTGCAAACGGGACTTCTTATGCTTTCTGTTAAAGAGAACCCGAGGTGGGAATTACTTTTACTATTGGGGCACAGAGGCTGGTTGTGCGCACTAAGACCAGCCTCTGTTGCCCCATCGTGTGTCTCCATGTCCCCCCTGCTCGCCGCTATACCCCCCGCATTGCTGGCGACACGCAGCGTGTCGCCAGCTCAATGTTTACCTTGCGCTGTCAGTCAGCGCTGCTCCCCTGCCTCCTCCGCATCGGCGCACCCGCCCGTGTCCCTTCCCTCCCGCTGATAGGAGGGAAGTGACGCGGCGGGTGGCGCCGATGCGGAGGAGGCGGGGGAGCGGCGCTGACTGACAGCGCAAGGTAAACATTGAGCTGGCGACACAGCCAGCAATGCGGGGGGTATAGCGGCGAGCAGGGGGGACATGGAGGCACACGATGGGGCAACAGAGGCTGGTCTTAGTGCGCACAACCAGCCTCTGTGCCCCAATAGTAAAAGTAATTCCCACCTCGGGTTCTCTTTAACATCACCTTTCTTCTTGCCACTCTTCCATAAAGGCCAACTTTGTACAGTGCATGACTGATAGTTGTCCTATGGACAGAGTTTCCCACCTGAGCTGCAGATCTCTGCAGCTCGTCCAGAGTCACCTTGGGCCTCTTGACTGCATTTCTGATCAGCGCTCTCCTTGTTCGGCCTTTGAGTTTAGGTGGATGGCATTGTCTAGGTAGGTTTACAGTTGTGCCATACTCCTTCCATTTCTGAATGATCGCTTGAACAGTGCTCCGTGGGATGTTCAAGGCTTTGGAAATCTTTTTGTAGCCTAAACCTTCTTTAAATTTCTCAATAACCTTAATCCCTGACCTGTCTTGTGTGTTCTTTGGACTTCACGGTGTTGTTGCTCCCAATATTCTCTTAGACAACCTCTGAGGCCCTCACAAAGCAGCTGTATTTGTACTGACATTAGATTACACACAGGTGCACTCTATTTAGTCATTAGCACTCATCAGGCAATGTCTATAGGCAACTGACTGCACTCAGATCAAAGGGGGCCGAATAATTATGCACACACCACTTTGCAGTTATTTATTTGTAAAAAAAAATGTTTGGAATCATGTATGATTTTCGTTCCACTTCTCATGTGTACACCACTTTGTGTTGGTCTTTTATGTGGAATTCCAATAAAATGATTCATGTTTGTGGCAGTAATATGACAAACTGTGGAAAACTTCAAGGGGGCCGAATACTTTTGCAACCCACTGTACATTTACACAAAATTATTCAACTCCCACTGAAATAGAGTGTTTTGTCCAGTTTGACATTGATTTTAATCATTTCAGTCATCTTGTTTACAATTAAATCAAAGAGGCACTTGTAAGTCAGACAAATATAACATAACATTTATAATGAAATAACTACAAATGTCTTTTCTGTGCTCATATCATTATCCGTTTTATTCAACCCCCAAGTGACATTCATTCTTAGTACTTAGTACATCATCCTTTTCCAGCTATAACAGCTTTTAAATGTGAAGCATAGCTTGACACGTGTCTTGCAGCGATCTACAGGTATCTTAGCCCATTCTTCATGGGCAAAAGCCTCCAGATGAGTCACATTCTTAGGCTTGCGCGCTGCAACTGCTTTCTTTAAGTCCCACCAGAGGTTCTCAATCGGATTTAAGTCTGGTGACTGCGATGACCACTCCAAAATGTACCAGTCTTTAATCTGCAACCATGCTCTAGTGGATTTGGAGGTATGCTTGGGATCATTGTCCTGTTGAAAGGTCCAACTTCTCCCAAGCCTCAGGTTTGTGACAGACTGCATCACATTGTCATCCAATATCTCCTGGTACTGAAGAGAATTCATGGTACCTTGCACACGCTGAAGCTTCCCTGTACCTGCAGAAGCAAAACAGCCCCAAAGCATGATTGACCCCCCCGCCATGCTTCACAGTAAGCAAGGTGTTCTTTTCTTCATAGGCCTTGTTCTTCCTCCTCCAAATATAGCGTTGATCCATGGGCCCAAACAGTTCTAATTTTGTTTCATCAGTCAACAGAACACTACCACAAAAGTTTTGGGATAGTGTGTTCTGTGGACTGATGAAACAAAATTAGAACTCATTCTTGTTCCATATCTCAGGAACCAGTGGGTCACACTTGAGGCCGCAGTAAAACGGCAGCATTTTCTCGCAGCCAAATCAGCATTCTTGTCCGGCAGCCAGCTGAGAACGGCTGACTGTCAGCAATGGGGAATCACACACGTTGTGCCATAAAAACCAACAGTGTTGGCTTTTTCCTTCCCCCGCTATGGAAAATCCCACACTGCTCCCAGTGCACTGTGATTGTGCACTGGGGAGCATTTTTGTGTTGTGGAAAACACCTGCGATTTTGGCCAAATGTGACTCTAGCCAAAGTCAAACAAGCAGTGCGGAAAACCCAGGTGAAAGCATCATCACTAAACCATTAGTAGAATATCGGTAACAGCACATAAACTGAAATTTTAACCATCGTGGTGTCTAAATTAATTGGTGACTTTGATATATGACCTGGGGCCCTGGCTGCCGTGCGGACCAATGTTTGTGATTTTAAATTTCTTTTTTGCAGCTTCCAGGATGCGGTTGACAGGTGAGTGGTTAGGGAGGGAACCATGTGGGAGATGTGCCTACATGGGGCGTCCCTGTAAAACGATGCAATCTAAGATCTACGATTGCATCCAACTGAAGCCTCCCACCTGAATGCTAATTTATGCAATTCCTGCTAGATTTGGTACAGCAGGCAAAGGGTGTATAACAGTACACCTGATTGGCTGACTAGCGTCTGCTGACCAGATATAGGCAGGAGATTGCTTTAGCTGGGAGTTAGCAATTGTGCTTGTTGCAGTTGGCATTCAGTTTAGAGGTGGTGGGGGTGAGTTCCCTGGAGGTGAGAGGTCCAGGACTTGCCCACACCTCCCTCTAGGTATCGCATGGTGGTTTGGGGGCCCCAGCTAGTGAGAGAGACCTGGGGCCTCCGGCTGTCGTGCGGACCAATGTTTGTGACTGATATACTCACACAAAATACACATAGAAAAATGTAGTATTCCATAGTACTCATTCTTACATAAGTGGTTCAGTGGCACTAAAGTGACAAATTTATTAAAAATAGTTTAAGGCCTTGTTTCCATCTGTGCGCTTCTATCTGCTTCTGTCCGCTTTTAATCAGCACATCAATGTTACAGATTGATACATGTTGCCGAAAAGCGGACAGAAGCGGATAAAAGCGCATAGATGGAAACAAGGCCTAAAAGTAGATGAGGGGAAAAAACTCTCACTCAAGCCTACGGCTCTACCACAGCTCACTGGAGATTCTCTTTATATCCCTGAAGAAGCGGGATCAACCTAGTCCTAAGAAATGCGTTGCAATCTATAAAAGTTTTGTTCATTTGGATCAATAAAATTACAGTCCTTAACCTCTCCATTGAGTTCTTTTTAGAGGAGGTATATTTACCTTTACCTCCTCTAGTTTTAAACACTTTGAATAACGTTATTTCCCTTTTGCGCCTCTGAACCACATACTGTACATAATACCATCTCATGTGGAGGGTATATCCCTTTGTTGTTTTATCCCTAACCGTAAAGATTGACTTTTTAATCCAAATGGGGTTAGGTTTGTTCTTCCCACCTGCCTACTGTTATGCCACTGCTGTGGCACACAAATGTGAACATAATTATTCACATCTTCTTAATCCCTGCGTCAGAAACTTACCACACTACGGTATATTGGCTCTTGTTTTCCTCAGACATTCCCTCCCCCCTTTTTTCCTTTGAGCATTCATACTTAGGCTCTGTGTACACTAGAGATTATCAAAGCATCATAAACGCATCTCAGATTCAGCACAAGCACAAAGTGTTTGGAACATTTGTGGGATGCGTTCCGGATATGTTTAGTCTCAGCTGGCCACCCACTGATTTTTCACAGCAACCAGGAACTGACTCCAAGCACAGCACAATAAGACACGCTACATTTCAGAAAACTCACTGCCACCCAATTCCAGCTCTGCACACATTGCAGGTTAATATATTTCTCCATAAGAACTCATAGTCCTACCACAGCACAATAGTACAGGCTGCGTGTAGAAAAACACAATGCAAGCCCAACCCAATTCTGAACGTATCCTAGATCTCTTTACACATCTCCATCACATCTCATTCAGAATTCAAACCTTGCATTTAAGTTGCAGTCAAAGAGCTTCAGAAAAGCAGCACAAATGTGAAATAAATAAAGTAAAATAAGAAAAGGGAGTGAATGAGGATTTTGCATTTTGAAGTCATGCCTGCGCACTTGCCGCCTTGTCTGTGTTTCCTTTTGTTTATGATAATGATATCCAGTTCTACTCTCTGAACAATTGCATGATGGTGTATAAAGCTTTGATCCATGAAATACGACCGTCTGCCATGTGGAATGAGGCAGGAATTATTCCCCAGTGAAAATAAGCCAACCTGTAATAGACCAGCACAGTGAGAAGACACTACTTGATTATTTTGTTCATGCATAGGAGCTGATGATTATTTATTATTGTCCTCCTGTCTTTACTGCACAACAGTAAAGAAAAAATGTTCTTTCACAAAGTCTGCCCATCAAGCTAACATGGAAAGCTGCAAGAAAATATCCCATTTTAAAATGTGATGCTTAAAAGGGAACCAGAACAGATTGAAATTATTTAAAATAAACACATGATGTACCTGCAAATGAATATTACATACTAACCTCGCTGTCAGTTCCTCTTAGAAGCTCATCATTTTCCTCTAATAATGATTATGTACAGTTCTGACAAGATATTGTCAGAACTATAAGCCTCAGAGCCCTTTTCTACTATACCAGTTACTGCCAGTTATAACTGAAAGGACAACTGATGTGCAAGGTAATGTCCATATTTTCCTATGGCTCAAGTGGGCGATATTACAGTTTAACAGTGTGCTGACCCAGAAACTGTTTGTAAGATCTTCTCGCCGCTCATGGCGATGGAACGCCGAGACCCACACTGAGGCAAAAGCCTCTGGGTCTCAGCGGGGCTCAGATGTCAGTGGAGCTCAGTTCCCATTACCAAAGCGGTGGGCGTGTCCTGGGTACGCGCTCCGCCACTGTAAACAGTAACAGTGTGTGTGCATGGCGTGTAAGCTAACTTGCTGACACGCCGCAACGTGATTGGGCACTTTGGATTACTTTTTGTTTGATTGGTTAGTCCTTGTATAAAAGTAAGGTGAGCGCACTCTGTCATCGCCCATGATAGTCTCTGCTGGGCTTGTTGCTGAGACTGCACTCACAGCTGCTGATCTTGTGCTGACTTTATCTGTATCTTGACCAAGCTTATTTCCAGATTGATATCCTGTTGCCGACTTCTGCCTGTTCCTGACCATGCTCTCTGATTGGATTACCCATTGCTGATTCTGCTTGTTCCTGGATATCCCTGATTGCTGCCTGGATCGTCCCCTGCTTGTTTAAAGGTTTCTCCCATATACTCTGCCTGGACGGATTGGATTGACCATGTTATCTGCAAAGTGTTTGAACTGCCTACAACCTATCCTTCCCTGCCTGTCACCACCTGGCTATCATCTGGATTGCCTCCACCCCCAGGCCTCCGGTGACTATATATCTGAGTACACTGTACTTATATTACTCATACTGCTTGTTTGGTGAATACTATCTATCAGTCTGTATGCTACATCTGCCTGCAGGGTATTGTAGTATTGTATTAGGTAGGAGTTTTGTGCAGGTGTTACGGGCTGGGCTATGGGTCAGTCATACGGGCATACAGCCTGACCTATAGTCATTGACCAGGCAAGCCTGACACTGTTATGGGGACATCACCATTTTTAAAATGGAGGATGGGGGAATTCCATTGATCACAGTGGACAAACAGGACGCGGCTGAGGAAAAAAAAGAGAGATTGATGAGTAAACTATGCGGGAGGTCAGTATGACGTGTGTATGTTTATCTTGACCTTAATTTTTCAGTTCAGGTTTGCTTTAAAGCCTTTGTATCCATATGACATTGACGGTAAATCTGCATCAATTAGAAATGTGCAAAGTTTTGTGAATTTGTGTTTCTAGCGATAAGGGCCTTGACACGTTGTCGTATTGTACAGTTGATTTCCGTAACAAGTCTCAGTGTGCGATACGCTAGGACATCAGACAGCACTGTATGATGGGCACACTTGTATGTTCTGTGTGCAGTACTGTGTTCTAACAACATATGCATGCTTTGTGACAGTGGCGTAGCTAAGGAGCTGTGGGCCCCGATGAAAGTTTTACATTGGGGCCCCCCAAGCACTCTATACATAACAATTGATACGGCGCACCAAAACCTGCCAATAGCAACTACAGTGTCAGCGGTGTAAGAAGGGGATGGGGAACAGTTTGTTAATGATTATCACTATTCAAAGTATCTATAGAAGTGATTATTATGAGCACAGGACCAATAGAGAGCTAATACTGAAGTTGAGGGTGGGCCCCTCGGGGCCCCTCTGGCCCAAGGGCCCCGATGCGGTCGCAACCTCTGCAACCCCTATTGCTACGCCCCTGCTTTGTGAATGGAACACAGAGCTTGCCCATTCAGTTTTTCTACAAATTGCACAGCCACCTGCATTGTATTAAAACATGAATGTGTGCACGAGTCCCATGAACACTGAAAGTACCTGACGTGCTGGGTTTGGTAGCACCATTTCCTACAACACACAAGAGTGTAATTTTATCCCATCGTCACCCCCATGAGGTTGTCAGTAAAAATGTTGGTAGACGGACCAGCAGGTATTTCCCTATTGAGCATAGATCACCTCACTTAGCCCACCTCATCCTTCTGCAGGTGAGTGATTAAAGGGACTCCGAGCAGTGCAGAAACTATGGAAAAATGCACATCATTTTAAAGCTCTCTTTCTCCTCTTTCCAATGATATATAAACCGCCGCCCTACGCCTTTTAGTTTTCGCTATTTTCGCGATTGAAATTGCCGCGACCGCGATTTCAATCGCGAAAATAGAGAAAACTAAAAGGCGTAGGGTAACGATTTAGGTGTCGCCAGAAAGAGGAGAAAGAGAGCTTTAAAATTATATCCATCTTTCCATATTTACATTGTATTACACAGGACGACACTTTCCCCAGAATGAAGCTGCTGACTTTAGGAAAAAGTCGTCCTGTGTAATACAATGTAACTATGGAAAGATGGATATCATTTTAAAGCTCTCTTTCTCCTCTTTCTGGCGACACCTAAATCGTCGCCCTACGCATTTTAGTTTTCTCTAGTTTTGCGATTGAAATCGCGGCCGCGGCAATTTCAAGCGCGAAAATAGCGAAAACTAAAAGGAGTAGGGCGGCGGTTTATATATCATTGGAAGGAGGAGAAAGAGAGCTTTAAACTGATATGCATCTTTCCATAGTTTCTGCACTGCTCGGAGTCCCTTTAACTCTTTGTGGCAAACACTGCATAAACAGCTCAGCCTTATCTCCCTTTATTACACAGTAAGCATGAAAGAATTGGTGAGCCATAGTGGAAGTGCTGGTCAAAAGAAGTTAACAGAAAGCCAAGGAAGAAAGTGGGCTTGGTCAAATAATTGGCTCTATGCTGGAAAGCCAACTCCCTCCCTCTTGGCCAAAAGGTGACAGACAGGTACTTTCAATATATTTATTGTGAAAAGTACAGCACAAAACGTTAGGCATTTCAAATGTATGCAAATTTACTATCTGCTGTGAGAAATACCAGGAGTTTGCTGTAGTGAGCAGACAGAAGAAGTGAGTTTGGATCAGTTTTAATGCATGCACAGATGGAACATCAGCTCTGCTAGTTTCCCTCTTCCCCTCTCCTACAGCTGCCAGACTGACCCCATCCCTGTTAATGACTTTCTTATCTAAACCTAGATTTATGACTTTTATTTTATTTTCCTTGCTAGCCGGCCCAGCAGTGATCTCTGCTTCATTTAACTCTTGACTCATTTTAAGATCGGTTCTTCAACTCCTACAGCGATTAGAAATCAGGACAAATTACAGAAAAACAAATGCTGTTTACTAACTTTCAGTGCTAAACTGTCACTTCTTAACCCCCCTGGCGGTATAATTCCCGCGGCTGCGCAGCCGCGGGAGGGTTTTTATCACCTCTTTTTTTTTTAAGCATGTAGCTAGCATAGCGCTAGCTACATGCTTCCCCCCTCACTGCGGTGTCCGCCCGTCCCCTCCGATCGCCGCCGGCGCCGCTTGCCCATAAGGAAATCCCGTTCTGAACGGGATTTCCTTGAGGGCTTCCCCCGTCGCCATGGCGACGAACGGAGTGACGTCTTTAACGTCATGGACATCGCGATGTCACAGGGAGTCCCGATCCACCCCATAGCGCAGCCTGGCGGCGATTGGCCAGGCTGCGCAAGGGGTATGCGGGGGGGGCCTGTATCCGCGGCGGGTAGCAGCGCATCGGCGGAGGGTGGCGGCGATCAGACCAATCACGCAGCTAGCAAAGTGCTAGCTGCGTGTTTGAAAAAAAAATTATGTAAATCGGCCCAGCAGGGCCTGAGCGGCACCCTCCGGCGGCTTACCCCGTGTCACACACGGGGTTACCGCCAAGGAGGTTAAAGGACACCTGAGCTGACATTACATCTGTCACGGACGGTTGCGGGGCCGCAGGCGCATCCTGTAACCGCCCGTGAAGAAAAGCGATCGCACTTGATTCTCTGCATCGATTGCGCTTCAAATCGATACAATCTGGGTTGAGTGTGTAGGGGCAGCTGAAGTCTTTTTCTCAGCAGAGAGATAGCACCAGCCCAACTGCTGGATGGCTCTTTTGATATGCTAATGAGCCTGGGCCCAGAGAGTCCCTGGCTTCAAGCTGTGCTGATGGCCCATCCATCAGGTATAGACCATGACAGAAGCAATCTAGTTGGGAGAAAAGCCAGACCCTCCGGCTCCCTCCCAGCAGGGGAGCTGACACCTAGCTAGCTGCCCCAAACTTCAAAGAGCCTTTGCCTGGGAATGACCTGCTATCAATCCCAAATGTAGATCATATTCCATAAACGGCTATATGTATCATATTTTCTGTGTTGCCAGGCTGGCAGACCCTCCAAACTAACAGAGCATGTAGGGCCCGGTCTGGCGTTGGTTCTGAGAACATTTCAGAACCTTCTGAGGTAAAGACTGCCCGTTAGGCAGTTCAACAGTGCCCTAATGATACCACAGGGGTCCCACCCCTCATGTTTGGTATCAGGCTGCTGGGTACATCGAGGCAGACCTGAAAATATTAGAAAATCTGCCCTGCCCTGTACGGTTCTGTGAGATAGAGCCCATATATGGTTAAGGCATGATTTCTGGTCCCCAGGACAAGGGGAGGACTCATCTCATGTTCTAAGGGGGTGTGTGGGCCCGCCCTCACTCCCTCCTACTGAATCAGTTGCATAAGAATGGCAGAGGAGCCAAACTCAGTGTCCTCCACCCTGAAACATCTTGAACTCATCTGTGCCAGCTTGAGGATATGCTGGCATCCACCTGGTCTGAACTCTGAACTTTGATTGAAACCCAGAACTCTGATTTTTACCACAAAAAGGACATCTTTCCAGGAACTTAGTATTTTTCTCCCTTCTTTTATTTTTTATACTGGCTATTACTGTTTTAATAATTGTTGATTTTAATAATTGTCTGTATATATTAATTATTTATATTGCTGTGAATAAAAGACTTCCTCCAAGTCATTCACTGTTCCGCTACCCTGCTTATCAGCACACACAGAACTGATCCCGGGTCTCTGGAGAGACGCTACTACTGTTTGTTTGTTGTTGGCTAGACAGAATACCGTGTGTTTAACCGTTTTATTCGCAGGACTAGTCAGTCAGTAAATCGGGTCCACTGGCCCATACCAGTGGTGGTGGCAGATACCGTGGAATCGTGTGTACGTTGTAATTACCTGTGTCTCACAGGCTCCCTTCTGAGTTGTCTCTGGCTAATTCTTAACGGTTCCTGCACATCGACTGCGACCAGAGTTCGCACGATCTGTGCGCTGGCACCGTTTAGAAGGCTGAGTGCGGTCAGCCACTAGGGCTCTTGTGACAACATCTATGCCAGCATATGCAGTTTGGTATCTATTTCCCTGTAGCAGTAGAGCATTTTACTGTCTTAGCCATCAGCAAAAGCAGAAAGTTTTGAAAAAGAATGATATTATTTATGGACTTAAAAAGAGTAAGCGTTCTGCTAATAAGCCTTCTTCAGACTTCGTTCCTGTATACTGACGATATGTTAGACCACAGGGCTATATGTACTTTCAACATTCGAAAGAGATACATAGATTTTTCAGCAAATATAAATAAATGTCATTCAAATTCCTTAATTACAACAGAACATCTAAAGGGAGTCTTGACAGGATGTTTGCTACTTACCTGGTCTCTACTGCAACAAGAGAATGTGTGCATCACCAAGTGAAACCTGATATATCTGGCTACAAACTTAGCCTAATTGGCACCTGTAGCGTGTTTCCTGTAGCGTGGATCGGGGGGTAGGCCCTAGAACTGCGCAGCTGCACTCGCAGCTATGCGGACTGCGCAGACGGGGCCAGCTCATGCGGCCATGTTAGTGGAGGCAGCAGAGCCCTGTGCGGTCGGGAGCCGGCCAGGGGGGCTATTGAGCGGCGGGGACCCGATGGAACGGCATGGAGGGCGCGGACATTCAAATGTGATGCAGGTATTTAACTTTTTTTTAAATTTGGCCTCGGAAGTCCTTTAAGAGGCACAGCTTGTGTAAATTTGCATTTGCTCTCTCAAAATTTTGCCCTGCCCTGGTCCCTGTTTTGGGTGGGCTGCTGTGCACATTCGGGCAGGAGCGCAAATTGCAGGGATCGCGAGTGGACAGAGCATCCACTGCTTCTTTGATGAATAGGGGGCAGAGGCAGCACCACTGAAATAAGCCCATTTAAACAAGTGATCGCTAGTCAGAGTGTTGGACAGATGCAAAACATAATGCAGAGCAAAACGTTATTCCTCTTGTACCCATAGAAGAACATTCTCAGAAGATATCTAATCATTAATATCAAGGATATACTAATTGACCCTCAGTAAATAGTTGTATACTGTTTTGTGTTCACCTGTTTTATTTTGCATCTTATGCTCATCTCTCTTAATTAAAGATACATTTTTCAAAGCCTTCTAAGGCCGAAATCCATTCTTCTTAAGCACAATGGAAAGGTATGATTTTATTTTTGGAATGCTCCCAGCAATAGGAATGTAATAACTTGGCACAGAGTTTGCGGCCTGACTGATTTATCAGACTTACACAAAAATAAACTTTTTATGCCCCATTGTCTTTGCAGCTGCTGGGCTGTTTACATGAAAGATAGCAATTTCCTTATAAACCATTTTCCACACTTCACTTAACTATTGCAAGGTAGAAGCCAGCATTCCTGCAAAACACGATTCCCTAATAATATAATAGTAATGTTTATTTTGGGAGGATTCAGCCATAAATCTGCTAAATACAGACTAATGAAATCCTTTACCTGCAGTGTGATCCAGTTCAGAGGGATTCCCCTGTCTCCCGTGGATGTAGAAGGCTGAGGATTTCCACTGATGCCTTTACCACTTGTGGTATTGCACGTTTTTTTTAGTTTTCTGCTGACTTCTCTTTGTCCTAATGATTCATAACATGAAACACCCAATAAGAAGTGTTTCATGTCAGTTTAGAGCACAAATAAAAACATAAATGAAAATCTGCACAGATTATATCATTATGTATTATAGTATTATCGAATGACTTAGACCTGGGATTTTCAACCTGAGTTCAGCGGAACCCTGGGGTCCCATGAGAACCCCTCAGGGGATCCGCAGCGTTTTGCTTCTTCTGTGGGACAGATTGGTCCCGCTTTCCCCTTCCGTGGGACAAAATAGTCCCACTGATGTGACCGGCGTATTGATTCAATCAATGGCGCATCACGCCACTCTCTTATAGGGCAGTTTTCGCGCCTTTCAGTAATGCCGAAGACAGCAGCGTAGTGGACGTATGGACAAAGCAGCGAAGGAGACAGCGAGTGAACTGGAGACGGCTGAGGAGACACATCGTGGCAGTCACCGGGTGAGTATGTTTGGGGTGTCAGCGTGCACTGTAGCGTGTCAGAGTGTAGGGTGGCTGATAGCTGACCCCCCTGAGTCACGTGCACTTGACACATATGGACATTTGAGGCTGCACGGGACTCTGGGGGCCAGCTGTTACTTCCACGCTGGCACTTTGAGACTGGAAGCCCCTATTCCTGCCAACCTATACTGGGAAAACTTACGCCTGGTTACTTGTACTGGGGGTCCCTATTCCTGCCTACCTATACTGGGAACACCTATATCTGGTTACCTATACTGGGGCCCCTATTCCTGCCTACCTATACTGTGAACACCTATGCCTGGTTACTTATATTGCGGGTCCCTATTTCTGTCTATCTATACTGGGAACACCTATGTCTGGTTACCTATACTGGGGACCCCTATTCCTTCCTACCTATACTGGGAACACCTATGCCTGGTTACCTATACTGGGGGCCCCTATTCCTTCCTACCTATACTGGGAACACCTTTGCCTGGTTACCTTTACTGGGGGACCCTATTCCTTCCTACCTATACTGGGAACACCTATGCATGGTTACCTATACTGGGGGCCCCTATTCCTTCCTACCTATACTGGGAACACCTATGCCTGGTTATCTATACTGGGGGCCCCTATTCCTGCCTACCTATACTGGGAACACCTAGGCCTGGTTACCTATACTGGGGGCCCCTATTCCTTCCTACCTATACTGGGAACACCTATGCCTGGTTATCTATACTGGGGGCCCCTATTCCTGCCTACCTATACTGGGAACACCTATGCCTGGTTACCTATACTGGGGGCCCCTATTCCTTCCTACCTATACTGGGAACACCTATGTCTGGTTACCTATACTGGGGGGGCCTATTCCTTCCTACCTATTACTGGGGAACACCTAGGCCTGGTTACCTATACTTGGGGTCCTTATTCCTTCCTACATATTACTGGGGAACACCTATGCCTGGTTACCTATACTGGGGGCCCCTATTCCTTCCTACCTATTACTGGGGAACACCTATGCCTGGTTACCTATACTGGGGGCCCCTATTCCTTCCTACCTATTACTGGGGAACACCTATGCCTGGTTACCTATACTTGGGGTCCCTATTCCTACCTACCTACCTGTACTTCTCGGCATCATTTTCATGCAGGGGTTTCCTGAGATTTGAAAAAAAATTGAAGGGTTCCTCAGCCCAAAAAGGTTGAGAAAGGCTGACTTAGACATACATTAAGCAGCTTTTAACTGATAACATTCTGGCAGGGTGTGCTTTTAACAATAATAAATAAATAAAGCATTGTTCCTTCAAGATGGCTATATATGTACAAAAGCTACAGTATCCCATCTTTAGTCTAATAATACACATTATGGCACCAGTAGACCGAAAATACTTGGCCTATAATGTATTATGTGATCTGATAGGATGTGACTAGTCTTTCGACTACTTATGTAATCTGTAACTTTCATGTCATGTAACCTTCAACCATATTGTTATTATGCTATCTTATGCTGTTTATTATTGTACACTTTATATTTTTGGCAAATAAAAGCTTGAAATGGAAAAAATAAATAAAGCATTGTTCTGCTTGTGTTTGTTTTTCTTGTTTACATAGAATACATTTAAAAATATGAAGCATGAGGAGCATGAGGGCATATGGAGCTTTCATCAGTGGAATGCCTGTCCCCTGACACAGAGCTTTCTTTTCATTGCTATTAATAGGGCTTAAAGGTAACCAGAAGTGAAAATAAATCTATAGCCTTTTAGTTACCTGGGTCTTCTTCCAGCCCCCTGTAGTCTACAAGGTCCCTCAGCAACCCGAGTCTTCTCTGTTCAACCACTGGTGTGGCTCCGTTCCATATACGATCCGAACTTGGGTCACAGCGATGGCGCATGCATAGCTCCATCTGTGCATGCGCAGTTCGTACTTTTGAGAACTGTGCATGCGCAGAACGCTCCCAGTGATAATCAAAACAGGCACATGGATGGATGGAGCCGTGCATGCGCAGCCGCTGCAACCTGTGTTCGGGTCATACATGGAGCAGAACTGCCATCAGGAGAACTGAAAAGACTCAGAGGATGCCAGGGGCCTGGGAGAAGCCCTTTTTTTGCCAGGTGGTGATATACGTTAGCAATAAAAAATATGTGAACCCTTTGGAATTCTATGGATTTCTACAATAAAATGTAGATCATCATCTAAGTCACAACAATAGACAATCACAGTCTGCTTAAACTAATGCCACACAAATAATTTACTGTTTCCATATTTTTAATGAACGCACTATGTAAAAGAACAAGCATGCAGCAGATCAGGTGTTTCAGTGGTTCAGACTTATAAGTCTGATCTGACAAGACTAGCTGCATGCTTGTTTCTGGTTTTAATCAGATACTACTGCAGAGAAATAGACCAGCAGGGCCGCCAGGTAACTGGTATTGATTAAAAGGAAATAAACATGACAGCCTCCATATACCTCTCTCTTCAGTTCCCCTTTGAGAAGCATTGCCTGATGTGAATGATGCCTCGCACAAAAGAGCTCTCAGAAGTCTTACGATTAAGAATTGTTGACTTACATGAAGCTGGAAAGGGTTCTAAAAGTATCTCCAAAAGCCTTGCTGTTCATCAGTCCACGGTAAGACAAATTGTCTATTAATGGAGAAAGTTCAGCACTGTTGCTACTCTCCATAGAAGTGGCTGTCCTGTAAAGAGGACTGCAAGAGCACAGCGCAGAATGCTAAATGAGGTGAAGATGAATCCTAGATTGTCAGCTAAAAAGTTACAAAATTAAGCACTTTTTAATTACATTATTTTCACTGGGGTTCCTCCTTAAGATTGTTTTTGCAGAAAATTTTTGCTTTTGCCTAATGTAGCTTAATGGCAATAATCTTGCAAAAGGTGGCCATACTCAATGCAATAAAACTGATCCATTTTCCAGGTTTTTTTTTCAGTATATATGATCAGTTGTATATGAAATTGAAAATAGTTTTTTGATCAAGAAACAACAATCAATGTTTCAGTTTTTTAAATATAAATCTGAGTATAAGTGTATGGTATAAGTGTATAATTTCTCAAATTGTTCTCTGGTTTAAAACAAACAAAATAATAAAAATAATAATTGGCCACCTTAAAGGGAACCTAAACTGAGAATGATATGAACTTTTCCTTTTAAAATAATACCAGTTGCCTGACTCTCCTGCTGATCCTATGTCTCTAATACTTTTAGCCACAGCCCTGAACAAGCATGCAGATCAGATGCTCCGACTGCCAGCAGGGATGCTCAAATGTACCCAAATTCTATTCGAGTACATTAGAATTCGGGTCCGGGTCAAATTTGGATTCGGCGGGAAATCACAATTAAATAGGTGTAATTTAAAAAAAAAATTGATGGAAAATTCTTCTTCTTCTCCTTCTTCCTCTTGTACTCAACTTAATGTTTCCAATACACAACTGGGACAGCACAGTTTTCAACCCAGACACCTCAGAAATATATATATATTTTTTTACAACAAAATGTAGCTATTGTAGTGGCGTAATAGCTAGTGGCGCATGGCAGCAGCATATAATTCTGTGGACCCTGGCGGAGTGAACACAGACAACAGGAGGTTAAATACAGCAGCAGCAGTAGGAGGAGGAGGAGTGCCGTGTGGCAGCAGGCAATGTAACGAGCCATGGCACCTCTTGTCCTCCTCTTGCCGACAACAGGTGCCTGGAACGTGCCTTCAATCCAGGCCTGGTTGATCTTCAAAAATGTGAATCTGTCCACGGACTCTCTGGACAGACGAGAGCGCTTCTCCATGACCACGCCTCCGGCGCACTGAAGCACCTCTCGGACAGGACACTCGACCCAGTACTCCAAAGGGTCCACAGGCTCCTCGCCGGTGTAAAGCCCACTGAAGGACCCCATGTAGTCGGCCACCATCCGGGTCAGGCACTGGCTGTGACTTTGAGAGGAGGATGCTGCTGCATGCACCTCCTCTCTCGGCTGCTCTACCATCATGTAAAGTGCCTTTGTCAAGGACAGCAGGTCTCCTGGGCGCCTGATGCTGCTGCTGGTTGCAGGCACCGGCTGCTGTGCTGGCTGGACAGGGACAGAGAGGGTGGAAGGCTGGGGAAGGCTTCCTCCAATCGCAGAACAAGGATCTCCTGCAACTCCCTTGTTCGCTGCTCAGAGTCTCCAGCAGGCAGGAACTGACCCACCTTCACCTTCAGCCATGGGTCCAGGATCATGCTGATGCAGGCGTCCTCCCGAGCACACATTTGCT
Organism: Hyperolius riggenbachi; assembly: GCF_040937935.1. NCBI lineage: Eukaryota > Metazoa > Chordata > Amphibia > Anura > Hyperoliidae > Hyperolius > Hyperolius riggenbachi. The sequence goes on along the minus strand of NC_090646.1, from coordinate 237,516,230 downwards.
TGACCCTGGGGTCTGTGCGCAAGCACCGCAGCATGTGCACTGCCATGGGGAACAGGGTGGTCCGTCCAGCAGAGACATCAGGGTCAGCGGCCGCAATGCTGTTCCCCTCCTCCTCCTCTGGCCCCTGAGCCTCTTCCTCCTTTCTCCACCCTCGCACCACTGCAGCAGCGCTCGGCTGTTCCCCCTCAACAGCAACGTCCAGGACCTCCAACTCCTCCTCCTCCAACAACTCAAAATCCTGCACAGAAGTGGACTGCGCAGGTGGCTGCTGTTCCAGCTGGATTAGGGCCTCCTCTCCCACATCCAGCAGATCACCCAGGGCCCTGTCCAGCAGACAAACAATGGGCACCCACTGGCAGAGGGATGCCCGTTCCTCGATGACCAGGTTGGTTCCCTGCAGGAAGGGAGCCAACACCAAGCAGACCTGCTGTATCTGCCCCACTGTGCGTTGGAGAGGAGCTGGAGTTTGGTGGTGCCGGCGAGAATGCCCTCAACGATGTGGCGGTTGACAGCCCTCCTCTGCTCAAACATCGCCAGGGTGGAATTCCAGCGAGTTGGCACATCGATGACAAGGTGTCGTTGCAGGCCCTCAAGTTGCTGCATTTCGGCCAGGTTTGCTGCGGCAGCAACTGAGCGGCGGAAACTGTGCACAATTTTCCGAGCCGCTTCCAACAGATTGTCCATCCCCTGGTAGGTGCGCAGGTACTTCTGCACCACCAGTTTCAGGACGGGGGCCAAGCAGGGGACGTGGGTCAAGTGTCCCCTGCTGATATATACAAATAAAAAGAGTGGCACTCACTGAACAGGGGAATAGCGTGTCAAAGCCTCAAAGGTTCGCCGCACCTTGGGATCCAATTGTAGCAAAAAGACCAGTTGGAGGCTGGCAGTTCCAAAAAATATAAAGCTCTTTTATTGATTCATCATTAAAAACATGTGGCTATACGGCGACAGCCCGGTGTTTCAGGACTCAGCCCTTTCTCAAGCCGAAGTGCCCACAAACAAACAACATAAACATCACACTTATATAGTGATCTATCAACCCATTATCCAATGAACTAAAGAATTCAGCAGCCAATCATCTTACCCGGTTTCCCAGACGGACCTGAGAGAGAAATGTTATGATCATGTCTGCAGCGTTTACTGCTGGCTGCAGTGGTATTGCAAACCAAGCCGTTCTAATGTCATTACATGCATTTGCTTGCATAGTTTGGTTTGCACTTAAACTAGTTGCTGTTTCCATCTGCAGTCGCTCTGAAGTTAATGACAGTTTAATATGCTTTTGTGTAAACAAACATTGTCTGCTGCAATGGAGGGGCAATCCCTTTCCTGCAGGCTGCATATCATTGTCTGCCTTTTCCTGCTATCAGCCTGTGATTAATTACCATTCACTTGTGTGGGAATCTGCAGGTCTGCTCCCATTGGATGACCTCAGTATAAAGAACTGCTTCCTGCAATGCCTCATGGGCTACCATAGTCTCAGATTCTATCTGTTACTCTGCTCGTGCCCCACCTCGTTCCTGGTCCGTGTGGACTGCGCTGACTCCTGCGAAGGGGTCAGCGAGTCCTCCTAGTTCTGCTCTTGTTCTAGAAGTTGTTACTTGCTTGTCTTGTGTCATATATTGGTTCATCGCCAATATATACGCATACTTGCGCATTTTGTTATTTTTCTTGTATTCGTGTTACGTTGATACATCAGTGTCGCTGATATATACGTACACGAACTGTTTATTTCCTGTGTTCCGTTAGTCAGCGTTCCAGCACGCTGAGCTAGTTATCCTGTTCCTGGTCCTGTTTGCGGATTGTGTTCATCTCTGCGAAGAGATAGCGAATCCTTCTGAGTCCTGTTCCCTGTATTGCTCCAGTTCTAGTCAGTGTTCCTGCTTATGTCATATATCGGTTCATTGCCGATATATACATATGTTAGTCAGACGTTACAAATAGTTTCATTGATAGCTGTAATTGTAATACGCTAGGAAATCATACTTATTGTATATTTATCTGTGTTACGTTCATCTATCTTGATCCTGCTATTTCCTGACTATCCTGTCCTGTCTTTGTGAGGCACGCCATTGCTGCAAACGCATTGGCTGCCTCATTCCAGTCTGTTTTATTGGTGAACAAGTGGTTACAGGCAGCACCCAACCATCTAGATGCGACGTGCTATTGGTCGTTGTCCCTCTGTCTCCAGGAACAGCAAGCAGGAACTCCAAGAGAAGAGACCCAGCACCGTCTTCAAGTGTATTATAAGCTCTTTTATTTATTTAAGGCATCAAAAAGACAAAAAGGGCAAGTCTGTGCGACGTTTCGAGAGGCGACTCCTCTCTTTCTCAAGCTGACAAGCCCTCTGAATACATAAGACACAATCAGCCTTAAATAGTCCTTGCTCCACTAGGGAGCCAATCAAAATGGTCTGGACGCCCTGTCATCAACCAATTAGGTTAAGTTCCTGTTTGCAGGCCCTCCCATCTGGTGGAGGACCTGATGGGGAACTGCATCTATTTATACACTCCAATCATTTTAAAATGGCCGCTAGAGGGCCGACCAATGGGGGTAGAGCATGTTCTGAATGGAAAAAACGTCATTCAACCGTCATGCGGAAATCCGCATTGAAAATCCGCATGTGGTTGCGTTCAATGCGTATGCGTAAAAACGTACGCGTAAAACCATATTCCAATACTATGACCACGCGGAAATCCGCATTGGATATCCGCATATGGTTAAAATTAATGCGTATGCGTAAAAACGTACGCGTAAACACCCGGAAGCAAAAAATCGTCTAAACCATAGACGTTTCAATCCAATCGCCTATACCGGTTACGCATAAAATTGATCTTTACCGATTGAAAAATGTACATGCTCCTAACCCTAATAGGAATGAGTGTCAACAATATATAATATATGATAAGAGAAATCTGAAAAAGATATAAAAAGGAAAAAATGACAAAACTCACGCTAGGTGCCTGGCGGCCACCCACAGCGGCGGCCAGACACCGAACGTCACAAAAAATGAATATAAACCACATCTCACCCTCCCAGACTGGCGTCCGTCTTAATCGCGGCAGCCAGTCTGGGCTAGCGAGAACAAAATTACCAATTCTGTCCCGACTGGCGTCCATCCCTGGCGGCCACTCGGGAAAGAAACAGGCAAAAAATCAAAAAATATATGCTTTGAAGGCCAGCCCGGACTGGCGGCCACATATCAGCGGCGGCCAGTCCAGGAGAGCCAACAAATCAACACAGTCAATAAATATATTTTTTTCAAAACAAATAATAAGTTTTGCTATAAGCTCCTCTCCCCCCCGGCCGACGGCCACCAATTGTGGCCGCAGGTCGGGAAGGATCGGGAAAAAAAGAAAACAGAACCAACCCAAAAAGAAGACTCCAGGCGTCCAGACCAAACAATAAACAACAAGACATCTATCTATACACACATGGACCCAACTCGCACTCCCGGTTAAGACCCCCTGGACCAAGGGCATCCAGCTTCCTAATCCAAAACAGCTCCCGTCTCAATAATAATTTGACCCTATCACCCCCCCTGCGTGGTGGGGGGACAGAGTCAATCACCTGGACCCTCAACTGGCTAACATTATGGCGACAGGCAGAAAAATGGCTAGCAACCGCTTGTTCAGATGTGCCCGAGCGGATAGCTGACTTATGCGCAGAGATGCGCATTTTAAGTATCTGTGTGGTCATCCCCACATAAATCAATCCGCAAGGGCAGCGAAGAAGATATACAACATATGCAGAGTCACATGTGTAATAACCATTAATTGAAAAACGTTTCCCTGTAGTAGGGTGTGTAAAAGTATCTCCTTTAACAATGGAATTACACATATGACACGACAAACAGGGAAAAGTCCCTTTTCTTGTAGTAGTTAAATTGGCAGTTCGAGAGCGAATATCTGCCCTCACCAAAGTGTCACCAACTGTAGGAGCCCGTCTATATGACATAAGTGGATATTCCTGAAATTCCCTAACTTGTGGAAAACCTTGTTTTAATAACGGCCAATGTTTCCTAACAATTTTCTCAATTTGTTTGGAATTGGTTGAAAAAGTAGTGACCAGAGGAATCCGATCGATCTGTCTGGAGTGTGATCTTTTAGTTGGGGAGGATCGGCTAAAGGGATTGCACAAATCTAGAGGATAATCTCTTTGAATAAATCTATTGGCCATTTCCTTCAGACGTGTATCTCTCAATGTCGCATCAGACACTATTCTATTAACACGTTCAAATTGATTTTTTGGAATGTTATTGGCAATATGGGAAGGATGGAAACTTCTATAATGGAGTAACGCATTTCTATCACTAGATTTCCTAAATATATCGGTGGTCAATTTTCCACCAACTTTCGTGACCACCGTATCCAAGTATGATACAGAATGAGTACTACAAGTATACGTTAGGGAAATGTATGGACAACATGCATGTAGATCTTTGATAAAGCATTCCAGGGTCGAACGTGGCCCCGCCCAAATCAAAAAAACATCATCAATGTATCTCCACCACCCCTTGGAGTGGCAGAGAAACAATTGATTCGTATACACAAATGAATCTTCGTAAAGATCCATGTATAAATTAGCATAAGTCGGGGCCACGTTCGACCCCATAGCTGTACCTCTACATTGTTCATAAAATGTGTCCTCAAACAAGAAGTAATTCCTCCTCAAAATCACCTCCAACAGATCGATAAGAAAACGTCTCTGGTCATCAAAAACATCTGAACAGGTTTGCAAATAATGAGATACCGCCTCCACACCTCCATCATGAGGGATGGAGGTGTAGAGTGACTCTACATCAATTGTAACCAATAAATCATCATCATCTAAATTTTCAAATGTATCAATCACCTCCAGGAACACTTGAGTGTCCCTGAGGTAAGACGGTAAAGCTACTACCATAGGTCTAAGAATATAATCTAAATATTTAGCAATTGGAGAAAATAATGAATTTACACCTGCAACGATTGGCCGACCAGGTGGATCGACCAATCGTTTGTGTACTTTTGGAAGGACATACATAACAGGAGTTACAGGATTGTCCTGAACCAGGAAAGTAGCTAGATCCCTGTCTATGATGTTCTTATCCAGAGCATTCTTTAACAAACGATCAATCAACTTCCTCAGATCCCAGATTGAGGTGGAGGTGTGGAGGCGGTATCTCATTATTTGCAAACCTGTTCAGATGTTTTTGATGACCAGAGACGTTTTCTTATCGATCTGTTGGAGGTGATTTTGAGGAGGAATTACTTCTTGTTTGAGGACACATTTTATGAACAATGTAGAGGTACAGCTATGGGGTCGAACGTGGCCCCGACTTATGCTAATTTATACATGGGTCTTTACGAAGATTCATTTGTGTATACGAATCAATTGTTTCTCCGACACTCCAAGGGGTGGTGGAGATACATTGATGATGTTTTTTTGATTTGGGCGGGGCCACGTTCGACCCTGGAATGCTTTATCAAAGATCTACATGCATGTTGTCCATACATTTCCCTAACGTATACTTGTAGTACTCATTCTGTATCATACTTGGATACGGTGGTCACGAAAGTTGGTGGAAAATTGACCACCGATATATTTAGGAAATCTAGTGATAGAAATGCGTTACTCCATTATAGAAGTTTCCATCCTTCCCATATTGCCAATAACATTCCAAAAAATCAATTTGAACGTGTTAATAGAATAGTGTCTGATGCGACATTGAGAGATACACGTCTGAAGGAAATGGCCAATAGATTTATTCAAAGAGATTATCCTCTAGATTTGTGCAATTTCTTTAGCCGATCCTCCCCAACTAAAAGATCACACTCCAGACAGATCGATCGGATTCCTCTGGTCACTACTTTTTCAACCAATTCCAAACAAATTGAGAAAATTGTTAGGAAACATTGGCCGTTATTAAAACAAGGTTTTCCACAAGTTAGGGAATTTCAGGAATATCCACTTATGTCATATAGACGGGCTCCTACAGTTGGTGACACTTTGGTGAGGGCAGATATTGGCTCTCGAACTGCCAATTTAACTACTACAAGAAAAGGGACTTTTCCCTGTTTGTCGTGTCATATGTGTAATTCCATTGTTAAAGGAGATACTTTTACACACCCTACTACAGGGAAACGTTTTTCAATTAATGGTTATTACACATGTGACTCTGCATATGTTGTATATCTTCTTCGCTGCCCTTGCGGATTGATTTATGTGGGGATGACCACACAGATACTTAAAATGCGCATCTCTGCGCATAAGTCAGCTATCCGCTCGGGCACATCTGAACAAGCGGTTGCTAGCCATTTTTCTGCCTGTCGCCATAATGTTAGCCAGTTGAGGGTCCAGGTGATTGACTCTGTCCCCCCACCACGCAGGGGGGGTGATAGGGTCAAATTATTATTGAGACGGGAGCTGTTTTGGATTAGGAAGCTGGATGCCCTTGGTCCAGGGGGTCTTAACCGGGAGTGCGAGTTGGGTCCATGTGTGTATAGATAGATGTCTTGTTGTTTATTGTTTGGTCTGGACGCCTGGAGTCTTCTTTTTGGGTTGGTTCTGTTTTCTTTTTTTCCCGATCCTTCCCGACCTGCGGCCACAATTGGTGGCCGTCGGCCGGGGGGGAGAGGAGCTTATAGCAAAACTTATTATTTGTTTTGAAAAAAATATATTTATTGACTGTGTTGATTTGTTGGCTCTCCTGGACTGGCCGCCGCTGATATGTGGCCGCCAGTCCGGGCTGGCCTTCAAAGCATATATTTTTTGATTTTTTGCCTGTTTCTTTCCCGAGTGGCCGCCAGGGATGGACGCCAGTCGGGACAGAATTGGTAATTTTGTTCTCGCTAGCCCAGACTGGCTGCCGCGATTAAGACGGACGCCAGTCTGGGAGGGTGAGATGTGGTTTATATTCATTTTTTGTGACGTTCGGTGTCTGGCCGCCGCTGTGGGTGGCCGCCAGGCACCTAGCGTGAGTTTTGTCATTTTTTCCTTTTTATATCTTTTTCAGATTTCTCTTATCATATATTATATATTGTTGACACTCATTCCTATTAGGGTTAGGAGCATGTACATTTTTCAATCGGTAAAGATCAATTTTATGCGTAACCGGTATAGGCGATTGGATTGAAACGTCTATGGTTTAGACGATTTTTTGCTTCCGGGTGTTTACGCGTACGTTTTTACGCATACGCATTAATTTTAACCATATGCGGATATCCAATGCGGATTTCCGCGTGGTCATAGTATTGGAATATGGTTTTACGCGTACGTTTTTACGCATACGCATTGAACGCAACCACATGCGGATTTTCAATGCGGATTTCCGCATGACGGTTGAATGACGTTTTTTCCATTCAGAACATGCTCTACCCCCATTGGTCGGCCCTCTAGCGGCCATTTTAAAATGATTGGAGTGTATAAATAGATGCAGTTCCCCATCAGGTCCTCCACCAGATGGGAGGGCCTGCAAGCAGGAACTTAACCTAATTGGTTGATGACAGGGCGTCCAGACCATTTTGATTGGCTCCCTAGTGGAGCAAGGACTATTTAAGGCTGATTGTGTCTTATGTATTCAGAGGGCTTGTCAGCTTGAGAAAGAGAGGAGTCGCCTCTCGAAACGTCGCACAGACTTGCCCTTTTTGTCTTTTTGATGCCTTAAATAAATAAAAGAGCTTATAATACACTTGAAGACGGTGCTGGGTCTCTTCTCTTGGAGTCTGTTTTATTGTGGACGCTTGCTGTCACTAAGTAGTGGCTAGTTAAGCAAGCGTTCATTCTGTCTACCTGTCCTGATCTCCTCAGTCCTGGTTTATGCGCTCAGCGCTACTTTGCGCTGAGACGTTATTACGAAAGTGTTGTTTGTGGCTGTTCGGATCTGCACCGGCTCTGTGCACCACAATCTCCTATTGGAGTCAGTCCTCTCCTTCACTAAACTGGGGATATCCTGATTCCTTGTGCTGGTGTGTGTACCTCCTTCACGTCAGCTTATGTGTTGCATGCTGACTGTGGAGACTACACCTCCAAGCTTAACATTATGGTAGCCCCATTACCAATCCCCATTGTGGTGGTGGGGGGGGGGGGGGTTTCCAGCAAAAATGACACTGTTTGTTATGGTTCCTAAGAAATTTGAGAAACTAAATTCTGAAACAGAAAATGAGTTTCTTTCTGAATGTACCAGGTTTTTGGCCAATCCCGAGCTCCAGGCTACTCCTGTTTCAACGTGGGCCCCCCAGTTAATTTATGTTTTGTTTAAGGGAAATTTGTTCCAGTGGGCGTACGATGTCTTGGATCATACGAATTTGAAAGAAAGACCGCTGGAATTTCTAGCGTTTGTGATCCATAACTGGCTGCGCAAAACCGATTTGCCTAGCCGTTTTGATAAGCTCCTGGCAGCTTGTCAATCAGCTGCTCCTTCTACTGCCTACAAAAATAATCAGCAAGCAGTTAATTGTTCTGATAACTTTTCTTCTGCTTTGAATAAATCACCTAAGGCTGCAGGGTCTAAAGCCAAACGTAAACGCTCCAAAAGAAAAGCGTTACAATCAGCGGAGTCGTTGCCCTTAGCGACTGCGCATCAGATCTGTAACGAGACTCCGCCATTAGCAGATAATGAAATTCAGTCACCATTCAGGGGAGTCAAATGGACCTATGAAACTACTAATGAACTTTCATTGCTAGCCAGGGAAAATAAAAGTTCTTGTTTAAATGAATTATCTGAATATGATTATGAAGATATATTACAGAGTATTGAACAGATCAATTTATTCGTGCAGCAAGGGAAATTTGCATACACTACAGTTCAACACTTGCTACAGGTATTGGAGATCCTTAGGAATAAGAAATCGGCCAATCGCCTGCTAGATAACCCAATGTATGTCTCTGCCACAAACACATTTGCCAACTGTGATCAGCTTGAATGCTCAGCTGTTAAATATGCATGGAATCCTCCATTTGAGAAAGGAGAGATGGAAGCCCTGGTCTATGAATGGAAGAAAGATGCAAGTTCATTTTGTCAGTTTTACAGTGCAAAAAGTGAATTAGTATTGAATGCATGCATTAAGTCGGCTTATAACCTAATAAAGACTGGTGTGTGTGTGTATGACTTTGTGGCTCCATTGATCGATGTGTGGAGAATGATTTTTAACGATTTTTATGCGATTCAATCAGTTGATACCAGGGAAGACACACTGTCAAGTGGAGATTGTTCCACTTCCTCAGTTCCTGAGGACTCGCCTGCTTCAGCACCTTTGGCTGATTCAGCGAGTGATTCAGAGCTCCTTTTGTGTGAAATTGAAGTTCCTGTAATTCCACCCTGTACCATGGATAACTCAGTGTTACTTCCCAGTAAGACAGAAATTACTAATACTTCCTTAACCTTGCCCTGCACAAATTTCTCAGCAGAGGACCCAGAGGTCCTGCTGACTTCTGAGTCCAGCCTAGCCAGTACTCATGAGTCTTTGTTCAGTGAAACAGACACCAGAAAGATCTTGCCTGTCTCTGCAGACACTTCTGCAGAAATTGCCTGTGTTAATAAAGTTCAACTCCTGTCTGATCCAGCAGATGCCAATAGATGCACTACATCAGTTTCCGAGTCCCAGCAATCCTGTCCAGAAGCCTCAGAACCCCAGCATCTGAATTTTCCAATTTCACAATTGAATGGTGATTTAGATGCGCAAACATTGTGTTTTGATCTTCCTGTTTCTACACCTCACTCTAGCTTCGTGAATAACTCAGAGCGTCTGCTATGTGAATCCGAAATCGCAGAATTATTACCGTGTTCAGAAAATGTTCCAGTAAATTTGCCCTGTACCATGAATTGTGCAGTAGATCTCTCCAATGAAACTCAGGTCACAGAATCATTATGCTGTCCAGCAGGTGCTTCCATGGTTTTGCCCTGCAATATGGACTGTTCAGTGATCCTGTCCAGTGAAGCTGTGGTCACAGAGTCTTATGCTTCACCCAGTACTTTGGATACTTCAAACCCTCTAGCAGAGGAGTCTGAGGCACTGCTTACCTCAGTTGGTGTTGCAGTAATATTCACTTGTCTAGCAGCTGTTTTGGAATTACAGTCTGCTCTAATAAAACTTGATGAATTTCTGCCCAGCGAAGCAGAAGCCATTGAAATATTGTCCTCGTCAGCAAGTGTGTTAGATACCTTGCCCTGTACACAGTCTGATTTAACCCATGTTGTTGAGTCCCTCTCCAGTGTTGTAACAGCCGAGGAACTCCAGCCCTGTCCTCTGAATGTTTCAAAAGTCTTGCCCTGTAACATGGATAATTCTGACTCGCTGGAAAAAATAATAGAAATCTCAGAATTTCAGTCCGGGTTAATGACTGTTTCTGAAACCCAGCCCTGTATCCTGGAAAATTCTGGTTCTCTGGCCGGTGTGGCAGAAGTTCCAGAGTCCCCTTTCTGTCCAGTGAGTTACTCAGTTTTGCCTAGTTCAGTGGGGATTGCTGCACTACTGACTTGTTTTGCAGCCCTTCATGAGCTCCAATCCAGTGTATTTGATGAGTCTCTGTCTAGTCCAGAAGAAGTTATGGGAACCCTGTCTAGTTCGGTGCATACATCAGAAGATTTGTCCTGTCTTGTAAATGCCCCTGAACATGATTTGTTAATAACCTTGCTGGAATCAGAGACATCTAAGTCTGATCCTGCATTTTTTAGTGAGAATCCAGTAACCGTGAAGTCTAGTCATGATGATTTTTTTTTGCCCAGTCCTGGTTTCGGTCCTACCTTGACTGACTTTGAGGTTCGCAGTTCCTTGACATGCCCAGAAGTCTCTCTTGTGCCGGTGTGCCCAGATGTGCTTCGTATGCCAGAGTGCCCAAGTGTGTCTGTGTTGGCGTGCTCACACGCTTCCCTAGTGGAGACATGTTCTGATGTTGCCGGTTGGCCTGCATGCCCGGAGATGGTTCTGGTCCCTAAAAGCCCTGATCTTGATGTTTGTCCTTGTGACCCTGACTCTAGAGTTGCCCTGGGTTCCATAGGGGTTCTTGATGGTTCTCCATGTGAGCCTAAGGAGCGTTCTGACCTGTGGGGATCTCTTTGGAGCTTCCAAGTGTTCTGGGAGATCTCTGAGGAAACTTGTCCTGGTACCTTGGACTGGTTCAACGGTGGGTTTTGTGTTGGTAGGGACAGTTCCGGTGGGCATTGCAAAGGCTTTGGCGCTTTTGGACAGTCCCGGGAAGGCGGTGGGTATCGCTCAGAGAGTTTCTGGGGGCTTTTTTCTGGAAGTCGTGGTTCTGATGGGTATCACACTGAGGCTTGTAGTGCTGACGGGCATGGTTCTGTAGGTTCTGGTTCTGATGGGTCCAGTCTTGTGGGGACTGATTCTGGAATTTGGTCTTGCCGGGCTGTCCCGGTCATCATGAATTATCAGTCAGATTGTTTTGTTGGGAATTTCAGTTTTGAAAAGCGTCTGGTATCCGCTTTTAAGGGGGGGGGGGGGTAATGTTATGATCATGTCTGCAGCGTTTACTGCTGGCTGCAGTGGTATTGCAAACCAAGCAGTTCTAATGTCATTACATGCATTTGCTTGCATAGTTTGGTTTGCACTTAAACTAGTTGCTGATTCCATCTGCAGTCGCTCTGAAGTTAATGACAGTTTAATATGCTTTTGTGTAAACAAACATTGTCTGCTGCAATGGAGGGGCAATCCCTTTCCTGCAGGCTGCATATCATTGTCTGCCTTTTCCTGCTATCAGCTAGTGTTGGGCGAACAGTGTTCGCCACTGTTCGGGTTCTGCAGAACATCACCCTGTTCGGGTGATGTTCGGGTTCGGCCGAACACCTGATGGTGTTCGGCCAAACTGTTCGGCCATATGGCCAAACTAAGAGCGCATGGCCGAACGTTACCCGAACGTTCGGCTAGCGCTGTGATTGGCCGAACGGGTCACATGTAGTGTTGGGCGAACATCTAGATGTTCGGGTTCGGGCCGAACATGGCCGAACTCCGAACATAATGGAAGTCAATGGGGACCCGAACTTTCGTGCTTTGTAAAGCCTCCTTATATGCTACATACCCCAAATTTACAGGGTATGTGCACCTTGGGAGTGGGTACAAGAGGGGAAAAAAATTTAGCAAAAAGAGCTTATAGTTTTTGAGAAAATCGATTTTAAAGTTTCAAAGGGAAAACTGTCTTTTAAATGCGGGAAATGTCTGTTTTCTTTGCACAGGTAACATGCTTTTTGTCGGCATGCAGTCATAAATGTAATACATATAAGAGGTTCCAGGAAAAGGGACCGGTAACGCTAACCCAGCAGCAGCACACGTGATGGAACAGGAGGAGGGTGGCGCAGGAGGAGAAGGCCACGCTTTGAGACACAACAACCCAGGCCTTGCATGAGGACAAGAAGCGTGCGGATAGCAATTTGCATTTTGTCGCCATGCAGTCATAAATGTAATACAGATGAGAGGTTCAATAAACAGGGACCGGAAATGCTAACCCATCACAGATGTTCATTGTTCATGTTACTTGGTTGGGGTCCGGGAGTGTTGCGTAGTCGTTTCCAATCCAGGATTGATTCATTTTAATTTGAGTCAGACGGTCTGCATTTTCTGTGGAGAGGCGGATACGCCGCCGATCTGTGACGATGCCTCCGGCAGCACTGAAACAGTGTTCCGACATAACGCTGGCTGCCGGGCAAGCCAGCACCTCTATTGCGTACATTGCCAGTTTGTGCCAGGTGTCTAGCTTCGATACCCAATAGTTGAAGGGTGCAGATGGATTGTTCAACACAGCTACGCCATCTGACATGTAGTCCTTGACCATCTTCTCCAGGCGATTGGTGTTGGAGGTGGATATGCACGCTTGCTGTTCTGTGTGCTGCTGCATGGGTGTCAGAAAATTTTCCCACTCCAAGGACACTGCCGATACCATTCCCTTTTGGGCACTAGCTGCGGCTTGTGTTGTTTGCTGCCCTCCTGGTCGTCCTGGGTTTGCGGAAGTCAGTCTGTCGGCGTACAACTGGCTAGAGGAGGGGGAGGATGTCAATCTCCTCTCTAAAGTCTCCACAAGGGCCTGCTGGTATTCTTCCATTTTGACCTGTCTGGCTCTTTCTTCAAGCAGTTTTGGAACATTGTGTTTGTACCGTGGATCCAGAAGGGTATAAACCCAGTAATTGGTGTTGTCCAGAATGCGCACAATGCGTGGGTCACGTTCAATGCAGTCCTAGGCCGAAGAGGTCATAGCCTAGGGTCACAAAACCTGTTTATTTGGGCAATTTCAATGGTGGCGAGTCTGACGTACATAAATCGCAGCAATGGCCGTTAGCAACGTCTGAATCTCACGAAATGTCTCATGCAGGTAGAAGACATATTTTTAGACTTGGGCTCCAAAGATGGGTTCCCTACATCTCTGCAAACCAGAGTTACAGGGCTCCAAATTTGGTAAAATCCCCCATAGGCTTTCATTGGGCCTCCTATTTACAGTTCCAAAATCTCACATCTTTTCAAATGGCAATTACTCAGCAGTGGCAAATTTTCTAGCATTGTAGGGACCCTTAGGGGGAACATGACTGGTGAGTTTCGGGCCCCTAGGCCAAAGAGGTCATAGCCTAGGGTCACAAAAACCTGTTTATTTGGGCTATTTCAATGGTAGTGATGGTGACGTACATAAATCGCAGCAATGGCCGTTAGCAAAGTCTGAATCTCACGAAATGTCTCATGCAGGTAGAAGACATATTGTTAGACTTGGATTCCAAAGATGGGGTCCCTACATCTCTGCAAACCAGAGTTACAGGGGTCCAAAATTGGTAAAATCCCCATAGGATTTCATTGCCTCCCTATTTCACTTTCCAAAATCTCACATCTTTTCAAAGGGCAATGGCTCAGCAGTACCAAATTTTCTAGCATTGTAGGGACCCTTAGGGGGAACATGACTGGTGAGTTTCGGGCCCCTAGGCCGAAGAGGTCATAGCCTAGGGTCACAAAAACCTGTTTATTTGGGCTATTTCAATGGTAGTGATGGTGACATACATAAATCGCAGCAATGGCCGTTAGCAAAGTCTGAATCTCACGAAATGTCTCATGCAGGTAGAAGACATATTGTTAGACTTGGATTCCAAAGATGGGGTCCCTACATCTCTGCAAACCAGAGTTACAGGGGTCCAAAATTGGTAAAATCCCCCATAGGATTTAATTGCCTCCCTATTTCACTTTCCAAAATCTCACATCTTTTCAAAGGGCAATGGCTCAGCAGTACCAAATTTTCTAGCATTGTAGGGACCCTTAGGGGGAACATGACTGGTGAGTTTCGGGCCCCTAGGCCGAAGAGGTCATAGCCTAGGGTCACAAAAACCTGTTTATTTGGGCTATTTCAATGGTAGTGATGGTGACGTACATAAATCGCAGCAATGGCCGTTAGCAAAGTCTGAATCTCACGAAATGTCTCATGCAGGTGGAAGACATATTGTTAGACTTGGATTCCAAAGATGGGGTCCCTACATCTCCTCTGCAAACCAGAGTTACAGGGGTCCAAAATTGGTAAAATCCCCCATAGGATTTCATTGCCTCCCTATTTCACTTTCCAAAATCTCACATCTTTTCAAAGGGCAATGGCTCAGCAGTACCAAATTTTCTAGCATTGTAGGGACCCTTAGGGGGATAATGACTGGTGAGTTTTGCCACTGCTGAGCCATTGCCCTTTGAAATGGTGTGAGATTTTGGAACGGTAAATAGGAGGCCCAATGAAAGCCTATGGGGGATTTTACCAATTTTGGACCCCTGTAACTCTGGTTTGCAGAGATGTAGGGACCCCATCTTTGGAATCCAAGTCTAACAATATGTCTTCTACCTGCATGAGACATTTCGTGAGATTCAGGCGTTGCTAACGACCATGGCTGAGAGTTATGTACGCCACCATCACTACCATTGAAATAGCCCAAATAAACAGGTTTTTGTGACCCTAGGCTATGACCTCTTCGGCCTAGGGGCCCGAAACTCACCAGTCATGTTCCCCCTAAGGGTCCCTACAATGCTAGAAAATTTGGTACTGCTGAGCCATTGCCCTTTGAAAAGATGTGAGATTTTGGAAAGTGAAATAGGGAGGCAATTAAATCCTATGGGGGATTTTACCAATTTTGGACCCCTGTAACTCTGGTTTGCAGAGATGTAGGGACCCCATCTTTGGAATCCAAGTCTAACAATATGTCTTCTACCTGCATGAGACATTTCGTGAGATTCAGACTTTGCTAACGGCCATTGCTGCGATTTATGTACGTCACCATCACTACCATTGAAATAGCCCAAATAAACAGGTTTTTGTGACCCTAGGCTATGACCTCTTTGGCCTAGGGGCCTGAAACTCACCAGTCATGTTCCCCCTAACGGTCCCTACAATGCTAGAAAATTTGCCACTGCTGAGTAATTGCCCTTTGAAAAGATGTGAGATTTTGGAACTGTAAATAGGAGGCCCAATGAAAGCCTATGGGGGATTTTACCAAATTTGGAGCCCTGTAACTCTGGTTTGCAGAGATGTAGGGAACCCATCTTTGGAGCCCAAGTCTAACAATATGTCTTCTACCTGCATGAGACATTTCGTGAGATTCAGACGTTGCTAACGGCCATTGCTGCGATTTATGTACGTCAGACTCGCCACCATTGAAATTGCCCAAATAAACAGGTTTTGTGACCCTAGGCTATGACCTCTTCGGCCTAGGACTGCATTGAACGCGACCCACGCATTGTGCGCATTCTGGACAACACCAATTACTGGGTTTATACCCTTCTGGATCCACGGTACAAACACAATGTTCCAAAACTGCTTGAAGAAAGAGTCAGACAGGTCAAAATGGAAGAATACCAGCAGGCCCTTGTGGAGACTTTAGAGAGGAGATTGACATCCTCCCCCTCCTCTAGCCAGTTGTACGCCGACAGACTGACTTCCGCAAACCCAGGACGACTAGGAGGGCAGCAAACAACACAAGCCGCAGCTAGTGCCCAAAAGGGAATGGTATCGGCAGTGTCCTTGGAGTGGGAAAATTTTCTGACACCCATGCAGCAGCACACAGAACAGCAAGCGTGCAGATCCACCCAGAGGCGTAGCTAGGGTTTTCAGCGCCCGGGGACAAAGACTATTAATGCGCCCCCCAAAGTCAGCGCCAAAAAGGGGCGTGGTCACATAATAAATGTGGGCGTGGTTATGGGTGGAGCCAAATGTATATGGAGGTTAGCAGGCTCACGCTCACCCACCCTCCCTCAGTATGTACCTTCCAGCATGTTCCAAGACAAATTCAGCAATCATGAGCCCCCCCCATCAAGACAAATTCAGCAATCATGAGACCCCCAACATAACCAACTCAGCAATCATGAGGCCCCCAACAAGACAAATTTAGCAATCATGAGGCCCCCAACAAGACAAATTCAGCAATCATGAGGCCCCCAACAAGACAAATTCAGCGATCTTGAGGGCCCCCAACAAATCATGAGGCCCCCAACAAGACAAATTCAGTAACCATGAGGCCCCCAACAAGACAAATTCAGCAGTCATGAGTCACATAAATAGACAGCATTTCACATAAATAGGTAGAATGCCGCCTTAATATGGTAGACACCTCTCACCTGGCAGCAGTTCTCCAAAATACACTCAATCTGACGTGGTTCCCCAAAAATAGGTAGCCCCAGGTCTATAGTTGTCCCCAGAATAGGTGGCCAGCAGTATAGATGTCCCCAGAATAGGTGGCCAGCGGTATAGATGTCCCCAGAACAGGTAGCCAGGGGTAGAGATGTCCACAGAACAGGTAGCCAGGGGTATATGTGCCCAGTATATGTAGGCAGGGATATGTGTGCCCAGTATATGTAGCCAGAGGTATATGTGCCCAGTATATGTAGCCAGGGGTATATATGCCCAGTCCATGTAGCCAGGGGGTATATATGCCCAGTATATGTAGCCAGGGGGTATATATGCCCAGTATATGTAGCCATGGGGTATATATGCCCAGTATATGTAGCCAGGGGGTATATATGCCCAGTATATGTAGCCAGGGGTATATATGCCCAGAGTAGGTAGCCAGGGGTATATATGCCCAGTCCATGTAGCCAGGGGGTATATATGCCCAGTATATGTAGCCAGGGGGTATATATGCCCAGTATATGTAGCCAGGGGGTATATATGCCCAGTATATGTAGCCAGGGGGTATATATGCCCAGTATATGTAGCCAGGGGGTATATATGCCCAGTATATGTAGCCAGGGGTATATATGCCCAGTAGATGTAGCCAGGGGTATATATGCCCAGTAGATGTAGCCAGGGGGTATATATGCCCAGTATATGTAGCCAGGGGGTATATATGCCCAGTATATGTAGCCAGGGGTATATATGCCCAGTATATGTAGCCAGGGGGTATATATGCCCAGTATATGTAGCCAGGGGGTATATATGCCCAGTAGATGTAGCCAGGGGTATATATGCCCAGTAGATGTAGCCAGGGGTATATATGCCCAGTAGATGTAGCCAGGGGGTATATATGCCCAGTAGATGTAGCCAGGGGTATATATGCCCAGTAGATGTAGCCAGGGGTATATATGCCCAGTATATGTAGCCAGGGGTATATATGCCCAGTAGATGTAGCCAGGGGTATATATGCCCAGTAGATGTAGCCAGGGGTATATATGCCCAGTAGATGTAGCCAGGGGTATATATGCCCAGTAGATGTAGCCAGGGGTATATATGCCCAGTAGATGTAGCCAGGGGTATATATGCCCAGTAGATGTAGCCAGGGGGTATATATGCCCAGTATATGTAGCCAGGGGTATATATGCCCAGTAGATGTAGCCAGGGGTATATATGCCCAGTAGATGTAGCCAGGGGTATATATGCCCAGTAGATGTAGCCAGGGGTATATGTGCCCAGTAGATGTAGCCAGGGGTATATGTGCCCAGTAGATGTAGCCAGGGGTATATATGCCCAGTAGATGTAGCCAGGGGTATATATGCCCAGTAGATGTAGCCAGGGGGTATATATGCCCAGTAGATGTAGCCAGGGGTATATATGCCCAGAGTAGGTAGCCAGGTGTCCCCCTCCCTGCCTCCCCAGCAGGAGGGGAGCAGCGCAGAGAAGAGGGAGAGCTGCTCTCTCTCCCTCGCTGTCCCCTCCATTAATGTCCGGGTGCTGGCAGCGGCGGGCGGAACTTACCTCCTGCCGCTACTCTGGTCTAGTCCAGACCAGAGCAGCGGCTGCGGGATCCGAACTTCCGGCCGGCGCTGGAGCGAGACGGAGGTGAGTCCCGCCCGCTGCGCCAGCACCCGGACAATAACGGAGGGGACAGCGATGGAGGGAGGGAGAGCCCTAAGGTGAGAGAAGGGGGGGAGATGGCCCCCTTCTCCACCGTCCGCATAGCTCTCCCTCTTCTCTTCTCTGCGCTGCTCCCCTCCGCAGAAAAAAAAAAAATCAGCTCAGCTGGGCGCCCTTAGGGACCCGGCGCCCGGGGGCACTTGACCTACCCCGACCCCCCCTAGCTCCGCGCCTGGATCCACCTCCAACACCGATCGCCTGGAGAAGATGGTCAAGGACTACATGTCAGATGGCGTAGCTGTGTTGAACAATCCATCTGCACCCTTCAACTATTGGGTATCGAAGCTAGACACCTGGCACAAACTGGCAATGTACGCAATAGAGGTGCTGGCTTGCCCGGCAGCCAGCGTTATGTCGGAACGCTGTTTCAGTGCTGCCGGAGGCATCGTCACAGATCGGCGGCGTATCCGCCTCTCCACAGAAAATGCAGACCGTCTGACTCAAATTAAAATGAATCAATCCTGGATTGGAAACGACTACGCAACACTCCCGGACCCCAACCAAGTAACATGAACAATGAACATCTGTGATGGGTTAGCGTTTCCGGTCCCTGTTTATTGAACCTCTCATCTGTATTACATTTATGACTGCATGGCGACAAAATGCAAATTGCTATCCGCACGCTTCTTGTCCTCATGCAAGGCCTGGGTTGTTGTGTCTCAAAGCGTGGCCTTCTCCTCCTGCGCCACCCTCCTCCTGTTCCATCACGTGTGCTGCTGCTGGGTTAGTGTTACCGGTCCCTTTTCCTGGAACCTCTTATATGTATTACATTTATGACTGCATGCCGACAAAAAGCATGTTACCTGTGCAAAGAAAACAGACATTTCCCGCATTTAAAAGACAGTTTTCCCTTTGAAACTTTAAAATCGATTTTCTCAAAAACTATAAGCTCTTTTTGCTAATTTTTTTTTCCTCTTGTACCCACTCCCAAGGTGCACATACCCTGTAAATTTGGGGTATGTAGCATGTAAGGAGGCTTTACAAAGCACAAAAGTTCGGGTCCCCATTGACTTCCATTATGTTCGGAGTTCGGGTCGAACACCCGAACATCGCGGCCATGTTCGGCCTGTTCGGCCCGAACCCGAACATCTAGATGTTTGCCCAACACTACTATCAGCCTGTGATTAATTACCATTCACTTGTGTGGGAATCTGCAGGTCTGCTCCCATTGGATGACCTCAGTATAAAGAACTGCTTCCTGCAATGCCTCATGGGCTACCATAGTCTCAGATTCTATCTGTTACTCTGCTCGTGCCCCACCTCGTTCCTGGTCCGTGTGGACTGCGCTGACTCCTGCGAAGGGGTCAGCGAGTCCTCCTAGTTCTGCTCTTGTTCTAGAAGTTGTTACTTGCTTGTCTTGTGTCATATATTGGTTCATCGCCAATATATACGCATACTTGCACATTTTGTTATTTTTCTTGTATTCGTGTTACGTTGATACATCAGTGTCGCTGATATATACGTACAAGAACTGTTTATATCCTGTGTTCCGTTAGTCAGCGTTCCAGCACGCTGAGCAAGTTATCCTGTTCCTGGTCCTGTTTGCGGATTGCGTTCATCTCTGCGAAGAGATAGCGAATCCTTCTGAGTCCTGTTCCCTGTATTGCTCCAGTTCTAGTCAGTGTTCCTGCTTATGTCATATATCGGTTCATTGCCGATATATACATATGTTAGTCAGACGTTACAAATAGTTTCATTGATAGCTGTAATTGTAATACGCTAGGAAATCATACTTATTGTATATTTATCTGTGTTACGTTCATCTATCTTGATCCTGCTATTTCCTGACTATCCTGTCCTGTCTTTGTGAGGCACGCCATTGCTGCAAACGCATTGGCTGCCTCATTCCAGTCTGTTTTATTGTGGACGCTTGCTGTCACTAAGTAGTGGCTAGTTAAGCAAGCGTTCATTCTGTCTACCTGTCCTGATCTCCTCAGTCCTGGTTTATGCGCTCAGCGCTACTTTGCGCTGAGACGTTATTACGAAAGTGTTGTTTGTGGCTGTTCGGATCTGCACCGGCTCTGTGCACCACAATCTCCTATTGGAGTCAGTCCTCTCCTCCACTAAACTGGGGATATCTGATTCCTTGTGCTGGTGTGTGTACCTCCTTCACGTCAGCTTATGTGTTGCATGCTGACTGTGGAGACTACACCTCCAAGCTTAACAAGAACTCCTGGCTTAACATGCAAATAGCCATCTCCAGTTGCACGGAACTATGCGGCATACACGCTGTCCAAACCAGCCCACAAATCTGCATCACTGCGGCGGCGCCATGAGGCCATTACTAATGACGTCAGAGCTAGTCCGGCCCCCGTGTGCTTAACGAACCATCCCCACCATATACAACACGGTGGGGCCGGGCAATTGGCGCATAGTGCCAGCTGGCGTCACAGAGATCACGCCCCGAAGGGCGGAACTCACCACACACAAACCAGCCACAGTATGCATTCAAAAGTATTCGGCCCCCTTGAAGTTTTCCACATTTTGTCATATTACTGCTTCAAACATGAATCAATTTTATTGGAATTTCACATGAAAGACCAATACAAAGTGGTGTACACATGAGAAGTGGAACGAAAATCATACGATTCCAAACATTTTTTACAAATAAATAACTGCAAAGTGGGGTGTGTGTAATTATTCAGCCCCCTTTGGTCTGAGTGCAGTCAGTTGCCCATAGACATTGCCTGATGAGTGCTAATGACTAAATAGAGTGCACCTGTGTGTAATCTAATGTCAGTACAAATACAGCTGCTCTGTGATGGCTTCAGAGGTTGTCTAAGAGAATATTGGGAGCAACAACACCATGAAGTCCAAAGAACACACCAGACAGGTCAGGGATAAAGTTATTGAGAAATTTAAAGCAGACTTAGGCTACAAAAAGATTTCCACAGCCTTGAACATCCCACGGAGCATTGTTCAAGCGATCATTTAGAAATGGAAGGAGTATGGCACAACTGTAAACCTACCAAGACAAGACCGTCCACCTAAACTCACAGGCCGAACAAGGAGAGCGCTGATCAGAAATGCAGTCAAGAGGCCCATGGTGACCCTGGACGAGCTGCAGAGATCCACAGCTCAGGTGGGGGAATCTGTCCATAGGACAACTATTAGTTGTGCACTGCACAAAATTGGCCTTTATGGAAGAGTGGCAAGAAGAAAGCTATTGTTAATAGAAAATCATAAGAAGTCCCATTTGCAGTTTGCCACAAGCCATATGGGGAACACAGCAAACATGTGAAAGAAGGTGCTCTGGTCAGATGAGACCAAAATGGAACTTTTTGGCCAAAATGCAAAATGCTATGTGTGGCGGAAAGCTAACACTGCTCATCACTCTGAACACACAATCCCCACTGTCAAATATGGTGGTGGCAGCATCATGCTCTGGGGGTGCTTCTGTTCAGCAGGGACAGGGAAGCTGGTCAGAGTTGATGGGAAGAAGGATGAAGCCAAATACAGGGCAATCTTGGAAGAAAACCTCTTGGAGTCTGCAAAAGACTTGAGACTGGGGCAGAGGTTCACCTTCCAGCAGGACAACGACCCTAAACATAAAGTCAGGGCAACAATGGAATGGTTTAAAACAAAACATATTCATGTGATAGAATGGCCCAGTCAAAGTCCAGATCTAAATCCAATCGAGAATCTGTGGCAAGATCTGAAAACTGCTGTTCACAAACGCTGTCCATCTAATCTGACTGAGCTGGAGCTGTTTTGCAAAGAAGAATGGGCAAGCATTTCAGTCTCTAGATGTGCAAAGCTGGTAGAGACATACCCTAAAAGACTGGCAGCTGTAATTGCAGCAAAAGGTGGTTCTACAAAGTATTGACTCAGGGGGCTGAATAATTACACACACCCCACTTTGCAGTTATTGATTTGTAAAAAATGTTTGGAATGATGTATGATTTTCGATCCACTTCTCACATGTACACCACTTGGTATTGGTCTTTCATGTGGAATTCCAATAAAATTGATTCATGTTTGTGACAGTAATATGACAAAATGTGGAAAACTTCAAGGGGGTTGAATACTTTTGCAAGCCACTATATATATATATATATATATATATATATATATATATATATATATATATATATATAGGGCGGGAAAGGATGTAAACTTTAATAAAGAGTCTGGGTTGGTGGTGACTGGTGGTGATGAGTGACAAAAAAAAAAAGAAAGGTGTTTTTTTTGTTTTTTTTAATAGTAGTAGTACTAACAGTAGTGTAGTCTACAGTAGTCGATAACTAACTCGTGGGACAGACAGTGACAAATAAAAGTCTGTTACACACGGACACAATCAATAGGGTCAGGCAGATGGCAGTCACAGATCACAACAGATGCTGGCATGTGAAGTAAGTATTACACAGTCGTAGTGAAGCCTGCGGCACTAAATAAACTCACAGACTATAGCAGTACAAATTAAGTAAACTAGTACGTAGGTTACAACTAACTATAATCCCTAGTAGTAGTGTAGTAGTCAATAACTAACTCGTGTGACAGTCAGACAGTGACACATAGCCGGCCTTTGACCTGAGCGACTGGAGCGGTCGCTCAGGGCGCCGGCTTCCAAGGGGGCGCCTATAGCTGGTTGCCTATACTGAGGGCAACTACACCTGATTTCCTATACTGAAGGCACCTATAGCTGGCTACCTTTACTGAGGGAACCAACCAGGGCAGTTTCTAGGCTAAAATGCACCCAGGGCGTGGGTGTTAAAATTGCGCCCCCCCGCGGATCTAGGTATACATGCCCGCAGTATAGGTTAGCCAGGTCTAGTTGCACTCAGTACAAGTAGCCAGCTATAGGTCCCCCCAGTATAGGTAGCCAGGCATAGGTGCCCCAGTATAGTTGCCCCCCAGTATAGGTTAGCCAGGTAGGTGCCTCCAGTAAAAGTAGCCGGTATAGTTGCCCCCAGTATAGGTTAGATAGGTAGGTGCCCCCAGTACAGGTTAGCTAGGTGGGTGCCTCTAATATATTGAGTCAGAATAGTCGCCCCCAGCCTAGGTTAGATAGGTAGGTGCCCCCAGTATAGGTTAGTTAGGTAGGTGCCTCCAATATAGGTAGCCAGTATAGTTGCCACCAGTATAGGCTAGGTAGGTAGGTGCCCCCAATACAGGTTAGATAGGTAGGGGCCCTCCAGTATAGATTAGATTAGGTAGGTGCCCCCCAGTGTGGTTAGATTAGGTAGGTGCCCCCCAGTGTGGTTAGATTAGGTAGGTGCCCCCCAGTGTGGTTAGATTAGGTAGGTGCCCCCAGTATAGGTTAGATTAGGTAGGTGCCCCCCCCCCCAGTGTGGTTAGATTAGGTAGGTACCCCCCAGTATAGGTTAGATTAGGTAGGTGCCCCCCAGTATAGGTTAGATTAGGTAGATGCCCCCTAGTATGGAGGGTGGAGCCGCAGGGAGGGCAGCCCGACCTCTCCCTCCCTTCCTCGCCGCGGGCGCCCTCTGTGCTCCCCGCTCCGAGTCTGACTGCAGGGAAGGGAAGCGCTGTCACCGCTGTGTAGGGAGGGGCAACTCACCTCCCTGGATCCAATCGCAGCCGGTCTCCTCTTCTGTCTTCTCTTCATAGCCGCTGATACACACGCTGCTCCCTGTAGCCGGAAGCAGTTTGTGTATCAGCGGCTAGTATGAAGAGAAGACAGAAGAGGAGACCGGCTGCGATTGGATCCAGGGAGGTGAGTTGCCCCTCCCTACACAGCGGTGACATCGATTCCCTTCCCTGCAGTCAGACTCGGAGGGGGGGAGCACGGAGGGCGCCCGCGGCGAGGAAGGGAGGGAGAGGTCGGGCTGCCCTCCCCGCGGCTGACTCCCCCTCCATTGCAGCGCCCACAACTCCTTCGGCGCCCAGGGTGACCGCACGGGCCGCACGGCCCTAAAAATGGGCCTAGAACCAACACCTGGCTACCTATATTGAAGGCACCTACGCCAGGCTACCTATGTGGGGAGATCTACAACTGACTTCCTATACTGGGGGCACC
This sequence comes from Hyperolius riggenbachi, assembly GCF_040937935.1. Taxonomy (NCBI): domain Eukaryota; kingdom Metazoa; phylum Chordata; class Amphibia; order Anura; family Hyperoliidae; genus Hyperolius; species Hyperolius riggenbachi. Next base: position 237,491,971 of record NC_090646.1, on the reverse strand, counting down.
TATGCTTGGCAACCTATATTGAGGGCACCTACACATGAGATCTTATACTGGGGGCACCTATACCTAGCTATACTGAGTCTGAGGGTTTTTTTGGGGGGGGCGCACTGCGGCTATAATGTGTGTTGCAAATTGTCGGGGCTTTGCTATCATTCTAAATGGGGGGGGGGCTAACTGTCCCACTGATTGTTTTTATTAATATTCCTGAGAGGTTCTAGCCTTCATTTTTAAGTGTATTCAGGATAATGCGCTCTTTCCATCCATTCGTGGTTATTAATAGTATTTTTTCTATTATACATATGTGATGTGTCATGGAGATCTGAGCATTTGGCGTGATTTGTCACAACTTCACAAAGGTTGGAACCCACAGTCCTAGGAGGTAATTCAGGAGAAAAGGTGAATTGCATATGGGTCTGTGTGTGTGTGTGTGTGTGTGTGTGTGTGTCTGTGTGTGCACACACACAGGCTGAAGGAGGGGGGGGGGGAGGGGGGGCACAAAAATCAGGTTTCGCTCAGGGCGCTGTGAAACCTAAGGCCGGCTCTGAGTGACAATAAAAGTCTGTTACACACGGACGCAATCAATAGGGTCGGGCAGATGACAGTCACAGATCACAACAGATGCTGGCCTGGCCCAGTGGCCTGTGACGTAACTATTACACAGTAGTACTGATAGGGAAGCCTGCGGCACTAAATAAACTTACAGACTATAGCAGTACAAATTAAGTAAACTAATATGTAGGTAACAACTACTACTAACTACAGTATAATCCCTAGCAGTAGTGTATACAGTCAGGGCAGTTTCTAGGCTAAATTTCACCCAGGGCGAAGGTGTAAAAATCGCCCCCCCCCCCCTCCCCCATGGAGCCAGGCATAGGTGCCTGCAGTATAGGTTAGCTACGTAGGTGCCTCCAGTATAGAGTAGCCTGTATAGTTGCCCCCATTATAGGTTAGATAGGCAGCTTCCCCCAGTGTAGATTAGATAGGTAGTTGCCCCCAGTATAGGTTAGATAGGTAGGTGCTCCTAGTATAGGTTAGCTACGTAGGTGCCTCCAGTATAGGGTAGCCCATATAGTTGCTACCAGTATGGGTAAGATAGGTAGGTGCCCCCAGTATAGTTTAGATAGGTAGGTGCCCCCAGTATAGGTTAGATAGGTAGGTTCCCCCAGTATGGGTTAGATAGGTAGGTTCCTGCAGTTTAGGTTACATAGGTAGGTTACCGCAGTATAGGTTAGATAGGTAGGTTCCCGCAGTATAAGTTAGTTAGGTAGGTTCCCCCAGTATAGGTTAGTTAGGTAGGTGCCCGCAGTATAGGTTAGATAGGTAGGTTCCCGCAGTATAGGTTAGATAGGTAGGTTCCCCAAGTATGGGTTAGATAGATAGGTTCCCCCAATATGGGTTAGATTGGTAGGTTCCTGCAGTTTAGATTAGATAAGTAGGTTCCCGCAGTTTAGGTTAGATAGGTAGGTTCCCCCAGTATAGGTTAGTTAGGTATGTGCCCGCAGTATAGGTTAGTTAGGTAGGTTCCCGCAGTATGGGTTAGTTAGGTAGGTTCCCACAGTTTAGGTTAGATAGGCAGGATCCCGCAATATAGGTTAGTTAGGTAGGTTCCCGCAGTTTAGGTTAGTTAGGTAGGTTCCCGCAGTTTAGGTTAGTTAAGTAGGTTCCCGCCGTTTAGGTTAGTTAGGTAGGTTCCCGCAGTTTAGGTTAGTTAGGTAGGTTCCCGCAGTTTAGGTTAGATAGGTAGATTCCCGCAGTATAGGTTAGTTAGGTAGGTTCCCGCTGTATGGGTTAGATAGGTAGATTCCCGCAGTATAGGTTAATTAGGTAGGTTCCCGCAGTATGGGTTAGTTAGGTAGGTTCCCACCAGGGCCGTGCCGAGGCAGAGGCGGGAGAGGCTCCAGACTCAGGGCGCAGTGTAGGAGGGGGGCACAACTCACTCAGCTATTATTCCCCTGTTGAGTTTGAAGCAAAGAGAAATAAGAAAAGGGGATACATAACAGTGACTGCAAGCCAGATAACTTGAGATTACGGTGTTGGGGGCCCTGGGGCACCTCTAAGTCTAATAGCAATCAGTGTGTAACGGCTGGGGGGGGAGGGATGGAGGGGCGCACTTTGGTGTCAGCCTTGGGTGCTGGAGGACCTTGTCCCAGCTCTGGTTCCCACAGTTTAGGTTAGATAGGCAGGATCCCGCAATATAGGTTAGTTAGGTAGGTTCCCGCAGTTTAGGTTAGTTAGGTAGGTTCTTGCAGTTTAGGTTAGTTAGGTAGGTTCCCGCAGTTTAGGTTAGTTAGGTAGGGTCCCGCAGTTTAGGTTAGTTAGGTAGGTTCCCGCAGTTTAGGTTAGTTAGGTAGGTTCCCGCAGTTCAGGCTAGATAGGTAGGTTCCCGCAGTTTAGGCTAGATAGGTAGGTTCCCGCAGTTTAGGCTAGATAGGTAGGTTCCCGCAGTTTAGGTTAGTTAGGTAGGTTCCAGCAGTTTAGGTCAGTTAGGTAGGTTCCCGCAGTTTAGGCTAGATAGGTAGGTTCCCGCAGTTTAGGTCAGTTAGCAGGGCTGGCCCGCCCATGAGGCGGGGTGAAAGTTTTGCCTCAGGCGGCACTTCTGGGGGGGGGCGGCACCCGCCCGTCCGTGGGTGTGGGGGGGCGCCCGAGCTGGAGGGTATAGCGGGCAGGAAGGGGGTATTGGGCCTAGCGGCGGGGAGGGGGGTCGGACCCCCCCCTCCCTCACCTGGGTCCCCCGTCCTCCGTTCCCCTCCAGCTCTAAAAAGTTAGGTCGCTGGCTGCAGCTATAAGAGGCAACGAGCGGGGATCACTTACCTCTTCTTCGTTCCAGCGTGCGCTCCACTGACGTCACTTCCTGCGGCATAGCAGGAAGTGACGTCAGTGGAGCGCAGGCTAGGCTGGAACGAGGAAGAGGTGAGTGATCCCCGCTTGCTGCCTCTTATAACTGCAGCCAGCGACCTAACTTTTTAAAGCTGGAGGGGAGCGGAGGACGGGGGACCCAGGTGAGGGAGGGGGGGGGGGGTCTGACCCCCCTCCCCGCCGCTAGGCCCAAAACCCCCTTCCTGCCCGCTATCCCCTCCAGCTCGGGCGGCCCCCCACACCCACGGCTTGGGGGGGGGGCGGCGATTTCTTTAAAGCTTGCCTCAGGCGGCAAAAAGTCTAGGGCCGGGCCTGTCAGTTAGGTAGCTTCCCGCAGTTTAGGTCAGTTAGGTAGGTTGCAGCAGTTTAGGTCAGTTAGGTAGGTTGCAGCAGTTTGGGTCAGTTAGGTAGGTTCCCGCAGTTTAGGTTAGTTAGGTAGATTCCCGCAGTTTAGGCTAGATAGGTAGGTTCCCGCAGTGTAGGTTAGTTAGGTAGGTTCCCACAGTTTAGGTCAGTTAGGTAGGTTCCCACAGTTTAGGTCAGTTAGGTAGGTTCCAGCAGTTTAGGTTAGTTAGGTAGATTCCCGCAGTTGTGTGGCAGGCGGGGGGAGCGGACATAATAGTTACAACTCACCTCCTTCCGCCGAACCCGCGCTGCTTCAATGTCCTTCCTTTCCCGGCATCTGTCTCAGTAACAGCGCTCCCTGTGATGACACGCGATACGTCATCTCAGGGGGCGCTGTTACCAGGCGACGGACGACGGGAGAGGAAAGACATTGAAGCTGTGGGGTAACGGCTGGAGAAGGTGAGTTGTAACTATTATGTCTGTTCCCCCGACCCTGGCGCCCCCCTCCTGCCGCAAAATAAAGCGCCCCAGGCGATGGCACGTGTCGCACGCCCAGAGAAACGGGGCTGTATACAGTAGTTGATAACTAACTCGTGTGACAGTGAGTGACAATTAAAGTCTGTCACACATGGATGCAATCAATAGGGTCGAGCAGATGACAGTCACAGATCACAACAGATGCTGGCCTGTAAAGTAACTAACACAGTACTGAAGCTAATAAACTCACAGACTAACAGTACACATTAAATAAACTAGTACTAGTACACAACTAACTATAATCCCTAACCTACCTAAGCTAGTAGGCTAAGGCTACCTAGGCTAGCAGGCCTAGCCTGCACACAGACCTAACACTAGTCTAGCACAGTATACAGTACACTACACTAGCTGACTGAACTATAACAAATCACTAACTATAAAACAATATAATCAATATGTGTAGAACGTGTGTAGGAGGTAAAACGCTGGGTTTAACAGTTGAAAAGCACTTGCTTAGACATGCAGCAGCACTGGAGATGCTTTCAGTACCACAGAGTCACACAGCAAGGACGGGCTCCCTAAGATGGCAGCCGCCTTATATAAAGGAGGGGAGAGCCAGGATCCCCTCCTCTGATTGGTTGCTAGGGCCTTGGCTGGGGGCCTTCTGATTGGCCCAATGACGTCATCCCCTGGATACCGAAGCCGAATTCGTGATCACGCGTTAACACCCGTGATCACGGCCGAATTCGAGAGTGACTATTCGGGTACATTCGACTTCGAATTCGGGAGCAGTATCGCTCTTCGAGTAAATTCGAATTCGCGATCTCTGGCGAGCAACCCTGACTGCCAGGCAACTGGTATTGTTTAAAAGGAAACATCCATATCCCTCTCAGTTTAGGTTCCCTTTAAAGGATATCTGATCTGGGAAAAGAAATATTAGATTTACTGGCAATCTATCAGGTCATACTTGAAAATGTTGCTTTACCATCTTTACTCCTACCTTCCTCAGCCACATAGACACTGGTAAATTAAACCTGACCCCAGTGACACAAACTTTCTTTGTGACTTACATTTAAAGTGGTTGTTAGGGAAGGGGTTAAAGTAATAATTTATTTCTTATTTGAAAAGTAAACTATGTTTTGTAAACACACAACAAGTTGATTCAGTAGGAATCATCAAGAAACACACTGTGTAAATAATTGGGCAGAATTCAGTAATCCATTGTGTGCTGTGTATTCCATTACCATGACAACAGTCTCTCCAGATGTCTGGACTAATCAAAAGCAAACTTGGAGGATAACTAGCACGGATGAACAGCTGTTTCTATGACTGCTGCCTTTACCGTCATTTATTGATGCATTTGATTAAGAATGTCAGATCAGAATCAGAACGTCAGATGATAGAATTCATTGAGCTTAAAGGGAACCTGAACTGAGTAAAATTATTTAAAATAAACACATGATGTAGCTGCAAATGAATATTACATATTTACCTCACTGTCAGTTCCTCTCAGAAGCTCACCATTTTCTTCTTACAGTGATCCCTTCCAGTTCTGAAAATATTTTGTCAGAACTGAAATATACTAGTTGCTGTCAGTTATATATCAGCAGCTGTCAGTTACAACTGAATGTGCAAGGTAATGTACATGTTTCCCTATGGCTCAAGTGGGTGATATTACAGTGTAAGTGTGCTGACCATGTAGCGGTTATGGGGCAATGGCCATTTTCAAAATGGAGGACAGAGAATGCCATTGATCACAGTGGAAAAACAGGGCGCAGGAGAGGAGAAAGAGATTGATGAGGGGACTACACAGGAGGTAAGTATGACCTGTGTATGTTTATTTTGAATTTTCAGCTCAGGTTCTCTTTAAAGGATATACTATTATAATAGCACTGAGTACAATCATATTAATTTAAATAATAAAATTAAAAAATAATTTTAAGGCATTGTTGTGTTAAGTATAGATGATATTTTGCAACCTTAGCAGCCCTGGAAATGACTGCACTGTATTCATCCGTTTATGTTTATTACCATAGTATTAACCTATCCTTTTAATCGGTTATGTAATTGATGTGGTGGATGAGGTCAGCCGCGGGGGCACGGGGGCGACCGGAGACACAAAGGGGATGGAGGAAAGGCACGCAAGGGAGAGCCAAGCACAGTGGGGCGGTGGCAGCAGGTCAGTGGTTCATATCGGCGGGTATTCGTAAGTCAGGGATTCCCTGCCTTTGCCGTATAAGACGCAGGGACTCTTTCTCCCCATTTTGTGCATACAACCCAATAACCTCTCTCTCCCCAGAAGAGACAGGCTTTATAACAGCCCATGAATGATTATCCTCATCTTCTCTTTTCCAGGAAAGCCACCAATAGTATCACAAGATGCTCTAGTAGGAAGCTCTTTTTGCTTCTTTATCCATTAGTTGAGATTATCCATTCTTTATTTTGGCCAGCATACTGTTGTGGCAAAGTGTATGGTTATGCTCATTAGATGTTCATTAGAACATGATACACGCATTCTAGAAGGGAAACTGTCAGCATCACTGAGGTCTCATTCCCTACTCTGTGTTAACTGGTTTCTTTAATTTTCCATTCCATGCTCCCCACCCACTATTTAAAGTGAGGGTTGCTAGGACATAATACCACATAAAGAATGATATAAAAGAGAAGTGGTAGAGTTATCATCCCCTATACCTCTCTACTGCCTACCTGCGCACACACACACAACACACCCCCACACACACCATAAGGGGAGACAGCATTCATTAGGTTCCAAAATTAATAAATTAATCTGCACAGGGAACCAACCATCGTTAATGCTTGTTCTTTGGTTGATGGATTTTGGTAGGAAAACATAGGCCCAAAGGTCCAAGCAAATTAGTCTATTACTCTTTAGCAATCCATTAGCTGGCTAATTGAACAATGTAAAGAAACAACACTGACCAGTTCTCTTTCTGCTTTTCTCTCTTGTAGTTAAAGGACACCTGAAATGAGAGGGATATAGAGGCTGACATATTTCTTCCCCTTTAAATAAGGCACATTACCTGGCTGTACTGTTGATCCTCTGCCTCAAGACTTTTAGCCAAAGACCCTGATTAAGCATACAGATCAGATGTTTCTTCGAAAAAGCTGACAAGATTAGCTGCTTGCTTGTTTCACGTGTGTGATTCAGACACTACTGCAGCACAGAGAATTTAAATGTGTGCATTAAACACCAAGTGAACACCTGACACAACTGGCTGAGCAAATTTGGCCTGATTGGCTATTCATGAGGCAATGCTCATGCAAATATGCATTTGCTTTCGCATGCCAACTAATGCAGGGTCCATTGAACCAATGCCGCAAAGCGGTTTGCCCTGCGGGAATTAGTTCATGCTATAAAGCACTATCCAGGAGCGCCTCGGGGAGGCTTCCCAATGCCCCCATACAACCGGGGGACCGCGGGGTCCCAGGCGCTCTCACTGCCTGGGAACCACAGCAGCACCCCGGAGGGGGGAGGCTGGGTGGCGCAGGCGGCCCCCCCAAGCGTGGCCAGCGCCGGGGAGAGCCATCCGCACCTTTCACCTCCCAATATTTAAAAACAGGCACTTACCTTGACGTCCATTGCGTTCTGCTGCTGAGCATAGCTTGGGTGCAACACACTTGAAAAGGAAAGGAATGAAGCATGGGTCGCACCGAGCTTTGGAGCTCAGGGCTGGCTCACACACTGCACTCAATCTCGTGATTAGCCAATAGGCCAAATTTGCAAAGCCAGATTTGTCAGGTTCACTTGGTTGATGCACACATGCTTTTTCTCTGATTATAGTAGACACTACTGCAGCCAGCGAGAGATCAGCAGGACTGCCAGGCAGCTGGTATTGTACGTATAAAGGAAATAAATATGGACGCCTCCATTGTCCCTCTCACCTAAGGTTCTCTCTAAGTTTATAATGTTACAATGGAAAAAATATGAGACCTTATGATATCTGTGCTACTAATGCTCTATTTCTTAGTTGTACTACACATAGAATTCATTATCTCATAAGTTTATTTTCACTTCAGATTCCCTTTAATCACAGCAATTAACAAGCAACACAATGAAGTGATCTAAATGCAAAAATGTTTGCATATACAGTAGATTGCTTCATTGTATTGCTTATTAACGGTTATGGTGAACAGGGAGGATTCAATACCTGCTTTCCACTGTTGTTTTTCCAAACTGTTGCCAATTACCTCCCTGTTAAGTTGTATGGTTAGTTGACATTGTACCCACACACCACAAGGTTGTTTTACTTAAACACATAATAGCTTTTTGAACTTTACATTAAAACTGTTACTTGAGTCAAAGAGAAGTATGTTGGCTTCTGTTTACTTTGCAGGAGAGCAAAGATGACTGATAAATTTGACTACTGTTCCAACCGCCTCATCTGCATAGATAAAAACACTGGCTTGTCAACCTCTATGTAACCACTAATATCTAATCATGTGGAATATTAACCACTACACCTCCAAGGGATTTTCCCCATAAAAAAACAGACCCAATTTTCACCTGTCAGCGCTCCTTCCATGTATTCGCCTACAACTTTATTACTACTTATCACAACAAAACAATCTATATCTTGGTTTTTTTCACCACCAATTGGGGGGGGGGGTACTTTTTGCTAAGAATTTTTTTTATTCTAACTGCGTTTTAACAGGAAAAAGTGTGGCAGGTAAGGGGTTAATTTGACATATAAAAAAGTCTTAATTTAAAAAAAAATTTGTAGATGTAATTTTGCTATTTGGCCACAAGGTGGCCTCATGCATAACTTCCCCATGCGTAGTATTCCTACACAAACAGGAAGTAATGCGCGGACGTGTAAGTATCGTATCATTTTAAATGACGGCACCATCTTTCACATGGGGACTTAGATCAATGAATGGAAACTGTGTTCCCATTCATTGATCTCCCGTCTAGCAATCGGCAGTAGTAAGGAGCGCGGGGGGATTCGGGGGGGGGCAAGAGGGAGTGTGCGGCAGCAAGGGACATAATAGTTACGTCCCTGCGAGAAGATATGGGGAAATGCAGGGGCATAGTTACTCGTCCCGGGGTAGGGGAAGTGGTTAAAAAACCTTGGTAAAATTTACACATGCATACAAACTTCCATTTTCTTCCTACAAGGTAAACCTAATCACTGGTGCAAAACAAGCTGATTGCACAGTGTACATTCTGGAGCTGAGAAAATCAGGACCTTTGTTTATCTTTGCAGGTACCTTCTTTATAAGGGGAAATGGACCTTCATGCAGCATTTCTTATGTATTACACTTTCCTTCATGAAGATTTTGTGAGTACTTAGAGCTAAGGAGAAACTTGAATCTGCAGTTAGTCACTACATGTATTATCTACATCACTTTTAATCATTTTGGCATTGCTGCTGTAATAGATGAAATGGATGGATCGAATCTGACTGTGTCTGGCTAGCAAAAGAAGAATTGTGATTGATTGCTATGAATTACTATTGTTTTTGCCTTATTAAATAAGACGGTATGGGTAAAAAGTTATAACCCTGATTTGCCATTTGTTTTGAGTTAAATCGAACTTGATGAATAACAAATATAGCAGTTTGTGAAGGGCACACAGGCAGATGGGCAAACCAAGCAGAAAAGAGAAGATGTCATAGAAGGAGCAAAAGTGAAACCAGACAAAAATGTTACTTTTTTTTTTTTTTTAGAATACTCTGAGGAGGGACTAGAAACTTTTCATCCTTGCTTGTATCTTTTATTGCCGGAATTTAGTGTTAGCATCCTGTCTCACTGACAAAGTATCCCTCCATTTGGGTAGATTTCCTGTTTTTCCTTCTGACAGCCCTTACCAGAACAGGTGCCCAGTTTTCTTTTTAATTACAGCTAGTTTAAGTTCCTTTAATTCTTTCTTCATATAAGAACGCCACACTTGCACTCTCTAGGTTTGGCTATACGCCATTGAACATTGCAGTCTAACATTGCAAAGGATCATATAAAAAAGGTTCCAGTACTCTTTTGCACACTATTTTGGCAGTTGAATTGTGTCACTACTGTCTAGGGGGTGTTTTTGAAAAGAAAGAAAATCTTGAGAATCCCCCAGGAAGGGGGGTATTTGCCACCTACGACGCTATAGGTGAAAGTGACATAGGAAAAAAATAATTGGATTATAAGCAAAGAAAAAAAGGGGTTTTAAAACAAATCAGGAAGTATGGATATAACTTAAAGGATAGATTTATTTATTAATGCTTTTTGGAATTCTTTCATTCCTGCAATGTTCTAAACTGAGCTAAAAGGACTTTTCCACTGTCAGTAAGAGTGGAGGCTCACGTTAATGTAAAACCTCTAATGTTATATACTTTACTTGTAGAAGATGACATGAGCATTGAAAGTTAGCAAACCTTTTTTTGCAGCTGGTCATTAAAGTTACTATCTACATTATCCTTGGTTAGTTTTGACAAAAGTTTGTTTCTAGATCTCACTAAACCATACTGTACATAACATATAAGCTACATTACCATGTCCGTTTATTTGTACCATCCAGTTTAGAAATGATGAAACATGTTTGAACCTGTGTTATACGATGGTGAGGGGAGGACAAGCAGGTAGCACCTAACTGCAGGAACTACATCAGTGGTCAGCTAGCATGGCTAGCTCTGTGGATCACTGAAGGGGGAGGGGGGTCCAATGACAATAAAGGATACCTGTACTCTCTGCAGACCTCTGACAGTCCACAGCTGAAAAACAAGACTTTGACTGATGGACCACAGCTGAAAAAGAAGACTTTGATTGTCCAGCTTTAAATTAGATTGTGCACAAACTGTGCATGTCATCTGAACTCTTGCACCACCATACAAAATAAAGCCCAGAACTCATTACTTAGGGCTCGTTTCCACTGTTGCGACGCGATTTCGCCGGCATTCCGACGCTTGTAAAAACGCATGCGGATGCGTTTCAGCATGCGTTTTTACCCGCGATTTCGTGTGCAATTTCTTAACCATGACACTGCCAGGGCAAAATAACATTGAAAAAGGTGCGAAATCGCACGCGAATCGCGGGTAAAAACGCATGTAAAAAACGCATGCGTTTTTACTATTAAATACATTAGCGGCGATTCGCACGGATTCCCGACGCAGGCGAATTCGGTGGGTCCCGTCGTGCAGATTTGTCCCGCCGCCAAATCGCTCCCGCACGCCGCACATGTGGAAACAGCCCCGGCCCCTTCAGTGTACCAAGCGAATCCGCATCTCGTCGCCGCATGCGGATTCGCTATGGTGGAAACGAGCCCTTATTCACATAAGAGGAAAATAGTTTTTCACTAAAATGAAGAAGTTGCTAATACATGATGAGTTGTTTTGCAGGCACTGTCTGTCAGACAATGTCAGAATTATACATTCCAAAGTTAACAAATACCGTAATTAAGGTTGTAATGAACTTCACATAAAATAATGATGTATGTCAGATTAAAAATGCAAGCCATGCCATGCAGTTATTTTCACCCAAGTGCCTTTGAGCAACCTACTTAAAGTGAACCTCCGGACTAAAAATCTACTCAGCAGAACTGAAAAGGCTTGGTGTTTCTTTAACAGTTTCACAGCATCAGAACTTTGTTTTTCTTACCAAAGCATAATTTTTAGCTGCATTTTTAGCTAAGCTCCACCCATTGAAGAAAAAAAGCCCGGCTTTTTTCCCCTGATGCTGTGCAGAGCATGATGGGATTTCCTATGCTGTTATTCACGTTGCCTAGCAACTGGGAGAGGTGCTCAGGACAGTTGGAACCGTGTCTCATGCTCCCTGTCACCTCCTTTCAATCAAAAAGATGTCTGCTATCATGAAATCAAACATTTGCCTGTTCTTTTAAAACAGTGTAAGTAAGAGATTATATTACCTATCTATTTTAATTAACATAACTAATGTAACTTAATGACAGTATGTTTGTTTAGGCTGAAGTTCCTCTTTAAATAACCATTAAATATCCATTGCTAATTATAACAGTACTTTTTTTTCCCAACTAACTGGTCTTGAGTTTTATGGTTTCAGATGGGATAATGCTGTTGATAAGGTCTCAGTTTTCACTCTCAGTATTAAAGGATAGATAAAGTCAGGCCTTGTGGGCAAAAAATTGCATAACATTTTCTTCCTTTCCTGAAAGCTACTAATGAGAGCCTCCAGCTACTCCCACCTGACTGCGGTTTATGTCTTCCAGCCACACGTATAGAAAAAGGAGAGAATCCTGCATCTGGGAGAAAAAAGGTGTCTGTCACAGGACCCCTTGTGGTCGGAACGCAATTTGCCTTCCAATCGGTTTCCGCACACAGACCATGCAAACTGTGGTCGCAATCGGTGCACGGAAATCGACGGAATTTGGGCAGCAGCCCAACTAGAAGGGAGCCTGTGAGGTACGGTAATTACAACTTACACACTATTTCAGGGTATATCTGCCACCACCACTGGTATGGGCCAGTGGTCCCTACCGACTGACTGACTGATCCTGGAAATAAAATGGTTAAAACACGCTGTATTCTGTCTAGATATCAACAATAGTAGCGACTCCTCAGAGACCTGAGTTCAGTTTCTGTGTATGGCTGTATAGCAGGTGTAGCGGAATAGTAAACGACTTTGATAAAGTCTTTATTTACGTGCAATATAAATAATTAATATATACAGAAAATTATTAAAATCAACAATTATTGAAACATTAATAGCCAGTATGAAATAAAAAGGGAGAAAATACTTAGGATTTGTGGAAAGATGTCCTGTTGTGGGAAAAACTTGTAGAGTTCCTTTTGTTTCAGTTCAAAGTTCAGAGTTCAGACCAGGTGGATGCCAGCATATCCTCAAGCTGGCACAGATGTGATCAAGATGGTGTTTCAAGGTGGAGGACACTGAGTTTGGCTCCTCTGCCATTCTTATGGCCCTGATCCAGTAGGAGGGAGTGAGGGCGGGAGCCACACACACCTTAGAATATGGGATGAGTCCTCCCCTTGTCCTGGGGACCAGAAGTCATATCTAACCAGATATGGGCTCTATCTCACAGAACCGTACAGGTCAGGGCAGATTTACTAACATTTTCAGGTCTGTCTCGATTTACCCAGCAGCCTGATACCAAACATTAGGGGTGGGACCCCTGTGGTATCATCAGGGCACTTTCGAACTGCCTAACTGGCAGTCTTTACCTCAGAATGTTCTGAAACTTTCTCAGAACTAGCACCAGACAGGGCCCATCATGCTCTGTTAGTTTGGAGGGTCTGCCAGCCTGGCAATACAGAAAATAGGACACATATAGCAGTTTATGGAATATGATATACATCTGGGATTTACAGCAGGTCATTCCTAAGTGAAGGCTCTTTTGAAGCTTGGGGCAGCAAGCTATGTGTCAGCTCCCCTGCTGGGATTGTAGCCAGAGTGTCTGACTTTTCCCAACTAAATTGGATCTGTCATGCTGCTTATCAGCTTTATTGTGACGGATTGCGGAGAAACCGCCGCACCTTCCGACAGTGAGGCGGCGGTGTCCACGCACAGAGTGGCGGTTTCCCCGCAGCAACATGCGTCCGGTTTGGCTGGACCCAGTAGTGTACACAGATGGGGAGCTACGCGCGCGCACCGCAAGACGGGCTCTTTATGCCAATAGGAGAAGGATCAGCTGATCGAGGCGGTCAGCTGATCCCAGCTCAGTGGTTGATTGGTTGATGGGAGCTGGGTGGCGCTGGAGAGCACTCCACTATATATACCTCTTGCTGTTCAGTTGCTGGTTGTCTGGCGTTGTGAATACCTATGTGTTAGCACTCAGACCTAGTCAGATTTTTCAGTGTGGTGGAACCAGGAGGACCTGGGAATCCACACTTAGCCAGTTTACTGTGTATCATCTGTGTTATTCATTAGACCAGTTCAAGGGTGTAGAGACCACGGACCTCACACCCCAGACTAGGAATACTGTGTACCATCTGTGTTATTCCTTAGACCAGTTCAAGGGTGTAGAGACCACGGACCTCACACCCCAGACTAGGAATACTGTGTATCATCTGTGTTATTCCTCAGACCAGTTCCAGGGTGTAGAGACCACGGACCTCACACCCCAGACTAGGGAACGTGTGTTATCATCCTGTTATACATCAGACTAGTTCCAGGGTGTAGAGACCACGGACCTCACACCCAGACTAGGCATTGTTTGATATCTGTTATGACGTATTGCTTTCCTGACCACTCCTCTGATCTCTGATTTGGTACCTTGCACTTCTGATATTCCGTTGCCATACCCTGCTTGCCTTGGATACCGAATCAGCTTACCGTTTGTGCACTTTATCTGTCAGTGTGTTGCCGACCCGGCTTCTTTCTGGCTGTCACCCACCCCTTGGGTGCTCAGCCTCCCTGCAGGGGCCCTCTGCTTCTCAGAGGGGGCACTGCTGCTAAACCAGTCAGGGACTCCTTCTCCTGGAGTCCTTGACTGCAGTAGAGTCTGTCTCTACATATTGGACCACCTGCTACCACGGTGGTCCAATTTCTACTGTTACACCAAACGCTCACACACTTCAGGTGTCCAGAGGTTAGCAATATATCTGTATTATCGGTGATTCTGCAGATCATCAATAATCAGGTATATATCTGTATTCTTGGTGATACTGCAGATCACCAATAATCAGATTCTCTCTGCGTGCTGACACCAATCGTTACATTTATCTGATGGATGGGCCATCAGCACAGCTTGATGCTGGGGACAGCTGCAGCAGGCTCCTGCCTTTTGGGGGGGAAGGAGGGAAAGAACTGTCTTTATTAAAAAAAGAGAAACCAGGAATGTCGGTTTCTGATTACTGCAATGGCTGCACAAATTTAGCCAGAGAGAGATCAAAAATTGGACTGCGCAGATCCTTCCAATTCGCCCGCCTTTCTCATGGCTGTTCCGTGGCAGCACCCCCTGGGGAGAAGGCAGATAGACATGCATCAGCAAGATGTGTGTCATTGCCGCTAACCTGGCTGACAGGTCTCGAGCTGCCGGTACGGCGGGAGAACGTATTAGAGCCTGTGGCTCGGTTCACCTGGACAGGTCGCTGTCCGCTACCCTCAGGCTTGACCCGACATGGACCGTTCAGGACAGGGCGTTTGCGCCACTGCGTTCGGATGGGGCGTCTGCCAGGACTGCTGACAATGGGCAGTAGGTTGGGTAGGTCAACAGCCAGCCCACGCAGGGTTTCCCTGCCAAGTGGCTGTGGACCTAAGGGAACCCCGCGGGAATCCCTGGACCTTCCCAGCTCCTGACAGACGGCACATGCCTTGCAGTATTTGGCTACATTCCTCTTCATCCTGGGCCAATAAAACTGTTTCCGAATACAGGCAAGTGTCTTGCGGACACCTGAGTGCCCTGTCAGGGGATTACTATGTGCGGATTTCAGCACATGTCCCCTGAACGCACTCGGGACCACAAGCCATTTGGTATTCGCCTGCGGTTTACCTGTAGGGGGCTGTACAGACTCACTGTACAGTCTCCCACCCTCCCAGTACACCTTGAAAGCGGCCCCGTCTGCGAGGGGCCCATCGGCTTGCTGCCAGAGCACCTCCAGGCTTGGGTCACTTTGTAGTGCTGCTGTGAATGCAGAGCTGTCAGTTTCAACCAGCTGGCCCATGACACAGGAAGTCAGCGGCTGAAGGCTCTCACTTCTGGGGTCAGCACGGAAGGAAGAGTACCGTGCTGAGTCCACAATCCTTGCAGCACTTCCAGTTTCAGCCAACTGGCTCATGTCACACGAGGCCAGCGGCTGAAAGGTCTCATTGCTGGGGTCAGTCTGGAGTGCTTGCATAAATGCAGCACTCTCGCTTTCAGCCAGCTGGCCCATTGCATATGTGGTCAGTGGCTGAATGGTACCATCCCTGTGGTCAGAGGAGGGGAAGGAGGCCGGAACCCCCTCCACTTGTTCTGAGCTCAGGTTCTGAGCAGTACAGCTGCACGTTACTGCTAGTACAGGTATACCTTCAGAATGGCACAGATTGGCATTACTCAAATCATGGTTACATGCATTAATGACAGTGACAGGTACAGTAACATTTTCATTACAGACAGTTGGTACATTAAACACAGGTACCGTTACATCTTCATCACAACAGACAGTTTGTACATCAAACTCAGGTACCTTTGAAGCAGGCACTATTGAACCCGGTACCCTTCAACTGGGCACATTCAACCCACCTCCCCCTGGTGCTCCCCCAAGTGTATAAAGTACCCGGTGGTGGGCGGAGAGTCCGTCTACTTCCGTGAGCGACAAGGCGGTTGTGGCAGGTTCGTAGTAGGACACTAGCTTGCCCAAATCAGTCCCCATAAACCCAGGGACTGGGAGATCCTTCACAACCCCAACAACCCTTTCTTGAACCCCCACCCTCCAGTCGATGGACACCCGAGCTTGGGGAATGTGAGAAAGAGTGCCCTCTACTCCAGTAAGGGCAAGGGATTGGCTGGAGCTGATGCTCTCCTTTGGCACTAGGTGTGAGTGAACTAACGTGATGTCAGCTCCGGTGCCTCGGAATCCAGTGACAACTTTGTCGTTCACTCTAACAGGCTGCTGCTGGCCGGTTCGGTCGCGGATTTCCTTTCCGCGGGCAAACAGAACAAAATCTGATGATCCAGGCTGTGGTTCGCTGGCTGGTTGCCTCTGCTGTGGGTGAGGTACAGGTGGTACAGGTGATACAGATGATCCAGGTGCTGGTGGTGTCTGCCTCCGCACCGGACAGTCGAATCTCATGTGTCCGGGCTGGCGGCAGTAGTGACAGGTGACCCCCTCAGGTGCTGCAGGCCTGGGTGCAGCAGCTGCGCTGGGTGGCCTCTGTGGCTGATGGCTCACAGGGGCAGGAGAGTCTGCCAGAGTATTGGGCTGACCTCCTCTCCAGCTGGGTGGTGCAGTTCTGCGTAAGTCAGGCACCAGGGTAGTTGCAAAAGTTTCAGCAAGGTCTGCAGCGACAGTTGCTGACGCAGGCTTGTGCTCCAGCACAAAATGTCGTACATCAGCAGGGCAAATGGTCAGAAACTGTTCTAGGACTATCAAGTCCTCCAGGACATCATAAGACCCTTTGGTGAGGTCTAGGGTCCACTGGCGGAGTGTGGTGAGCAAGCTGCTGACCACATCTCGGTAAGAATCAGAAGACTTTTTCTGCCAGGACCTGAACTTTTTGCGATAGGCTTCTGGCATCAGCTGGTATTTGGTAATGATAGCGTCTTTTATAGTGGCATAATCATTATCTTTCTCTGCAGGTAACTCTGCGAAAGCATCAAGTGCTTTGTAGCGCAGCAAAGGTGTCAGATATCTGGCCCACTGGTCTTGGGACAGACGATACTGATGGCATGCTTTTTCAAAAGACCGCAAAAAAAAGTCAATGTCAGTGTCTTTTTCAATATTAGCAAATTTAAATTTTGCACTTACGGGTGATGCAGGGAGGCTGGGCGGCGAACTCCGGTTGGCCTGTTGCACTTTTGCCATGTTTAGCTCATGCTGTCGTTGGAGCTTCCGTTCCTCCCACTCCTCACGGGCTTCTGCAGAGTGGCGCTCCTCTCGCTTTTGCTCCGCCATGTACTGCATGTACTTTTCCAGGTCAGTGTCCATCAGCTTTCGTAATGCCTGCTGCATTACCGGGCCAGCACAAATGGACATTCCAGTACTGGCCGGTTCCGGGCGAGAAATCGGAGAAACTCTGCGATCGGGGTCCACACTGGCAGTCTTCTGCGTAACTGTTGCCGCATTGCCCGCAGGTTGCTCAACCTCTGTACGCTCAGGATCTTCAATCTCTGGTTCCTCTCGACGTGAGTCAGATGGGCTGGTATCCACTTCAGCGGACACATCCAGCTCCCGCAGTTGCTGGCTATCCCATCTGTACAAGTCCGTTACCAGGTCCTGTTGTTTTTTGCGGCCGACGTCAATGCCTCTCGCTTGGCAAAGATTTTGCAGGTCCGCCAGGCACATGTTCTTGTAGTTCCCGGACATTTCCATGCCAAATAAAATAAAACTTTTGGGGAGGGGTACTGGCTACACAGTCTCTCTGTATATATAAAAAAAATATATTACATTCCAGCTACACCAACGAATTAGTTCGTTTCTTGATAGCGTTAGCGCTATCTTAGATACTTTCAGCACAACACAGATCCCACCGCTGCCACCACTGTCACAGGAGCCCTAGTGGTCGGAACGCAATTTGCCTTCCAATCGGTTTCAGCACACAGACCATGCAAACTGTGGTCGCAATCAGTGCACGGAAATCGACGGAATTTGGGCAGCAGCCCGACTAGAAGGGAGCCTGTGAGGTACGGTAATTACAACTTACACACTATTTCAGGGTATATCTGCTACTACCACTGGTAAGTGCCAGTGGTCCCTACCGACTGACTGACTGATCCTGCAAATAAAACGGTTAAAACACGCTGTATTCTGTCTAGATATCAACAATAGTAGCGACTCCTCAGAGACCTGAGTTCAGTTTCTGTGTATGGCTGTATAGCAGGTGTAGCGGAACAGTAAACGACTTTATAAAGTCTTTATTTACGTGCAATATAAATAATTAATATATACAGAAAATTATTAAAATCAACAATTATTGAAACATTAATAGCTAGTATGAAATAAAAAGGGAGAAAATACTTAGGATTTGTGGAAAGATGTCCTGTTGTGGGAAAAACTTGTAGAGTTCCTTTTGTTCAAAATATGTAGAAAAAGTAGGTGCACAGGGCTACTTCACTGGGCCTCCCTGGAGTGCTCCAGACCAAATCACAGTTCCATTCAGCCAAATACTTCAAGTTGAAAGCGGTGGGCACATCCAGTGTAAAAAAACGCCTTTATTGAAAAAAGTATTAAAAATTGTATGCAAAGAATACAACAGCTACAGTTGCTAGGAGAGGAGGACAAGCATGCACAAGCATGTGTACATGCTTGTCCTCCTCTCCTAGCAACTGTAGCTGTTGTATTCTTTTCATACAATTTTTAATACTTTTTCCAATAAAGGCGTTTTTTTACACTGGATGTGCCCACCGCTTTCAACTTTAAGTATTTGGCTGAATAGTTCCTTTTGTTCAGTTCAGAGTTCAGACCAGGTGGATGCCAGCATATCCTCAAGCTGGCACAGATGTGATTAAGATGGTGTTTCAAGGTGGAGGACACTGAGTTTGGCTCCTCTGCCATTCTTATGCCCCTGATCCAGTAGGAGGGAGTGAGGGCGGGAGCCACACACCCCTTAGAATATGAGATGAGTCCTCCCCTTGTCCTGGGGACCAGAAATCATATCTAACCAGATATGGGCTCTATCTCACAGAACCGTACAGGTCAGGGCAGATTTACTAACATTTTCAGGTCTGTCTCGATTTACCCAGCAGCCTGATACCAAACATTAGGGGTGGGACCCCTGTGGTATCATCAGGGCACTTTCGAACTGCCTAACTGGCAATCTTTACCTCAGAATGTTCTGAAACTTTCTCAGAACCAGCACCAGACAGGGCCCATCATGCTCTGTTAGTTTAGAGGGTCTGCCAGCCTGGCAATACAGAAAATATGACACATATAGCAGTTTATGGAATGTGATATACATCTGGGATTTACAGCAGGTCATTCCTAAGTGAAGGCTGTTTTGAAGCTTGGGGCAGCAAGCTACTTGTCAGCTCCCCTGCTGGGATTGTAGCCAGAGTGTCTGACTTTTCCCAACTTAATTGGATCTGTCACGCTGCTTATCAGCTTTATCTGATGGGTGGGCCATCAGCACAGCTTGATGCCGGGGACAGCTGCAGCAGGCTCCTGCCTTTTGGGGGGAAGGAGGGAAAGAACTATCTTTATTAAAAAAAGAAAAACCAGGAATGTCGGTTTCTGATTAGAATAAATTGGTACGGGATATCAACTTACATAAACATCTCTCCGTCTCACCTTGAAATAATGTCAAACTATATACTAGAAAGATCTAAGGGAGCCAGAACCTATTCCTATTAATAATCAATTTATTACATATGACCAGTATCAAAAAACATACAACAGTGAACAAGACGCACATAAAAACCCCCATAAAATCAACTACGATTCATCAACTCTAAATGGCCAGGCTGTGCAAAAAAATGGTAGTGAGTCTCTGGAGTGCACTCCTTTCAAAAAGATCCACAAATATCATAGATTGCAAACTATTATTCTTCAGGCCCAGGCTTCAAAAAACATTGATGATTAGTGACATCCAGAACGGTGGCCACCGTGGGTCAACCCCGTGTGCTTTGTTGCACGCCTCTATGTATTGGTAACATATACATGCTCATTACTGACATAACATCCATGTCAAACCTCTCAAGCCAAACCCAGCAGAGATCTTAAATATCAACATGCATCAAACGCTAGCAGGGGCGGATTAGTAGTTGCATTGTGCTATCCAAGCATTAGATCATTAGATCATAACTCACGACCGGATGCCTCCACGTCAGTGAATACTTCTGCCCAGCTGATTGGTATACGCGTGATGGTTCTGGCGTCCAGTAACTCTCCGGTATTTTCAGGAGACGGCGTTATGTTTGGCGAGAGGAAGAGCATGGAGGCACGGGGGACCGACTCCGCCCACGTAGCGGACGTCACAAGCACGTGACGCGTTTCGTCCAATGGACTTCCTCAGACGTGACGTATTCTCCGCATGACCACCCCTTCTTATCCTCCAACAGGGGTGGGATCATGCAAAGTTTATGTGAAGATTAAAAGATAGCGAATTGTCACTGTCAGATAATGTTAACGCTGATGCTTCCACTGCGGGACAGACAGTACAAAAACATCAGAGGAATGCCTTTATATTAAGATCCTTGTTAAGACCCAGAGGATGCAAGCTCCCACACTGATAAATCCAATAAGATTCCTTTCTAAGGAGCTGGTTATCATAGTCTCCTCTCCTCTCACTTATATTCAATTTGTGAATGCCCATAACTTTCATTCCCCTGGGATCAGCATTATGTGCAGTCTTAAAGTGCAAAGCCATAGGATTCAATTTTTTCCTATCAATTGTAGTACTTCTAATATTAGATATATGTTCACCAATTCTTGTATTCAGAGAACGATAAGTCTTGCCGATATAGATCAGGTCACACGGACACCGAATCTGATAGATCACTTTTTCGGTTGCACAATTGATGAAATCGTTCACAAAAAAGGACTTAGATCTGTCATGATTGTAGAACATAGTGTCCTGATGAACAAATCTACATATTTCACAACCACCACAAGTATGCATTCCTTTCCTCTTACTGATTTTTATAGTCCTTTCCCTGTTGAATTCACTATGTATAAGCAAATCTCCTACATTGGTACAACGTTTAGCTGCCATGTGTGGATAGTCACCCACAATCTTGTGAATAGTTGGATCTCTTAATAATAAGTGCCAATGTCTAGATAGAACGGATCTTACATCACCAAATTGGGCTCCATAAGTGGTGACAATTCTTGATATTGGTGGTTCAGCATTATCAGCAACTAGAGACAGGTTCTCTTTCCTGATCAATAAATCTTTCCTATTTTGGGCCAAAGCTCTATGATATGCAGTGATAATAATTCTATTTGGGTACCCCCTCGCCAGCAACCTAGCCCTCAACTCACCCGCCTCTTTCTTGAAGTCATCAATTTTATTACAGTTTCTGCGTAATCGCAGAAACTGACCAGTAGGCACTGCCCATTTTTGGGCAGGTAAGTGAGAGCTGGATGCAGATAAGAGGGTATTCCCAGCTGTGGGCTTCCTGTACGTGCATGTGGTTAGAGTGTCTCCATCTTTACCAATTTTTAAATCCAAAAAAGAAATTGACTCCTGACTACATGTATAGGTCACAAAAATATTACGATCATTTTGATTAAGGGCAACCACAAATTGGATTAATTCATCCTTGGTGCCCCTCCAAAGCATCAAAACGTCGTCCACGTATCTTAGCCATAGGGCGACGCGCTCCCCATACCCACGGATGCACCTCACCACCTCCTGCTCCCAAAAACCCAGGTGAAGGCATGCGTAGGCAGGAGAGCACGCCGCCCCCATGGCCACTCCCCTCTTTTGTCTATACGTGGTACCTGCAAATTCAATGAAGTTATTTTCTAGAATCAATTTCATACAATCTAGAATAAAATCCGACTGACCCACATGATCACTAAAATAAATATTCAAAAAATGTTCCAAGGCCTCTAGGCCCTTATCATTGGGTATGGACGTGAATAACGCCTCTACGTCCAGACCTACCAGCCACCAGTCCCTTTCCACATGCACTCCCTCAATGCCAGCCAACGCATCCCTGGTATCCATAACAAAGGATGGCAGACCCTTTACAATACTTTTAATTTTTAGATCTACAAATCCTGCCAGTCTTTCGAGAGGACCCCCATTCCCTGAAATAATGGGGCGTCCTGGGGGGGACATCAAGTCTTTATGAGTCTTCGGTAAATAATAAAAAGTTGGAACAGTATATTCCTTGATTTGTAAATACTTTAATTCCCTTTCCAAGATATGCCCCTCCAGGAAGCCCCACTGCAATTTACGGTTGATCTTATCAACCAACGCCGGAAAAGGATTAATCTTGACCCTTTCGTATGTGGTATTGTCACCCAACAAACGCAGTGCTTCTTTTTCATAGTTATCACGGGACAATATAACCACATTGCCTCCCTTATCACTGCGTTTGGTGAGGTGCATCCGTGGGTATGGGGAGCGCGTCGCCCTATGGCTAAGATACGTGGACGACGTTTTGATGCTTTGGAGGGGCACCAAGGATGAATTAATCCAATTTGTGGTTGCCCTTAATCAAAATGATCGTAATATTTTTGTGACCTATACATGTAGTCAGGAGTCAATTTCTTTTTTGGATTTAAAAATTGGTAAAGATGGAGACACTCTAACCACATGCACGTACAGGAAGCCCACAGCTGGGAATACCCTCTTATCTGCATCCAGCTCTCACTTACCTGCCCAAAAATGGGCAGTGCCTACTGGTCAGTTTCTGCGATTACGCAGAAACTGTAATAAAATTGATGACTTCAAGAAAGAGGCGGGTGAGTTGAGGGCTAGGTTGCTGGCGAGGGGGTACCCAAATAGAATTATTATCACTGCATATCATAGAGCTTTGGCCCAAAATAGGAAAGATTTATTGATCAGGAAAGAGAACCTGTCTCTAGTTGCTGATAATGCTGAACCACCAATATCAAGAATTGTCACCACTTATGGAGCCCAATTTGGTGATGTAAGATCCGTTCTATCTAGACATTGGCACTTATTATTAAGAGATCCAACTATTCACAAGATTGTGGGTGACTATCCACACATGGCAGCTAAACGTTGTACCAATGTAGGAGATTTGCTTATACATAGTGAATTCAACAGGGAAAGGACTATAAAAATCAGTAAGAGGAAAGGAATGCATACTTGTGGTGGTTGTGAAATATGTAGATTTGTTCATCAGGACACTATGTTCTACAATCATGACAGATCTAAGTCCTTTTTTGTGAACGATTTCATCAATTGTGCAACCGAAAAAGTGATCTATCAGATTCGGTGTCCGTGTGACCTGATCTATATCGGCAAGACTTATCGTTCTCTGAATACAAGAATTGGTGAACATATATCTAATATTAGAAGTACTACAATTGATAGGAAAAAATTGAATCCTATGGCTTTGCACTTTAAGACTGCACATAATGCTGATCCCAGGGGAATGAAAGTTATGGGCATTCACAAATTGAATATAAGTGAGAGGAGAGGAGACTATGATAACCAGCTCCTTAGAAAGGAATCTTATTGGATTTATCAGTGTGGGAGCTTGCATCCTCTGGGTCTTAACAAGGATCTTAATATAAAGGCATTCCTCTGATGTTTTTGTACTGTCTGTCCCGCAGTGGAAGCATCAGCGTTAACATTATCTGACAGTGACAATTCGCTATCTTTTAATCTTCACATAAACTTTGCATGATCCCACCCCTGTTGGAGGATAAGAAGGGGTGGTCATGCGGAGAATACGTCACGTCTGAGGAAGTCCATTGGACGAAACGCGTCACGTGCTTGTGACGTCCGCTACGTAGGCGGAGTCGGTCCCCCGTGCCTCCATGCTCTTCCTCTCGCCAAACATAACGCCGTCTCCTGAAACTACCGGAGAGTTACTGGACGCCAGAACCATCACGCGTATACCAATCAGCTGGGCAGAAGTATTCACTGACGTGGAGGCATCCGGTCGTGAGTTATGATCTAATGATCTAATGCTTGGATAGCACAATGCAACTACTAATCCGCCCCTGCTAGCGTTTGATGCATGTTGATATTTAAGATCTCTGCTGGGTTTGGCTTGAGAGGTTTGACATGGATGTTATGTCAGTAATGAGCATGTATATGTTACCAATACATAGAGGCGTGCAACAAAGCACACGGGGTTGACCCACGGTGGCCACCGTTCTGGATGTCACTAATCATCAATGTTTTTTGAAGCCTGGGCCTGAAGAATAATAGTTTGCAATCTATGATATTTGTGGATCTTTTTGAAAGGAGTGCACTCCAGAGACTCACTACCATTTTTTTGCACAGCCTGGCCATTTAGAGTTGATGAATCGTAGTTGATTTTATGGGGGTTTTTATGTGCGTCTTGTTCACTGTTGTATGTTTTTTGATACTGGTCATATGTAATAAATTGATTATTAATAGGAATAGGTTCTGGCTCCCTTAGATCTTTCTAGTATATAGTCGGTTTCTAATTACTGCAATGGCTGAACAAATTTAGCCAGAGAGCGATCAGAAATTGGACTGCGCGGATCCTTCCAATTCGCCCGCGTTTCTCACGGCTGTTCCGTGACAGTGTCCATACATTTAGCAATCAATGTATGGGCAGATTGACCATGAGACAGATCTGTCTCTGCTCAAATTTGATCAGAGAGAGATCTGTTGCCTGCCCATACACCGAAGGCTGATTGCTGAATTCTATCCGGAATTGTCAATTGCCTAAATCTATCCAGAATCGGCCTAACGACGCAGCCTTTGCCACCTGCCTGACCATCCCCAAATGTAAAATGTCTCCCAGTGCCTGTGCAGTGTAAATTCTCCCCTGTCCCACTGGCGTGACTCCAGGCCATATCTGCCATCACCCCCATGTCAGTCATTACTGCAAGTGTCACCTTATGGGGAGTGTGCGATGTCACAAACACTCACCTGGTGCCACACGGGAATGACGTCAGAGGAGGCCGAGGGTTGTGCCAGCAGGACAGGTGAGATTTATACTGCACACAGGCACCGGGGGGGGGGGGGGTCATTTTACACTGTGAGGGCAACGCACGTTGGAGATCATGATATCACACGCCTTTACTGCCGCACACCTGATGGGATGGATAGGAAGTACAGATTGGTTCGTTGATGGTGAAATAATCCATGTATTATGATATTTTATTTTCGATTGCATTTATCTGTTTGCTTGGCTGATTCTTTGTTGTAAAATGCACTGTTAGTGGGCACCTTTACACCCCTGATCAGAAGCATCCAAATGGCAAAGCACCTTAAAATTCTCATTGGTCCTACTGGTCTGTTGAAATTACCATTTTTTCCCTTAATGAGTGGACCAGGGAAAGTTTACACTACAACATTTTGTTAGATTAATCATGCAAATACATTTTCTGCATCTGTTGAATAATCACTAGCCCTAATGCTGGAGATTGCTGAGGTCATTTGCTGCAAAGGGATGGCTGGTCAGAGGGATGTACTAGTTGAATTTTGATTGCATACTAGCAATCCTCTTATGCAGTTTCCCTTAATCAGTGACTGAATTATACTCAAGTCCTTCCAAGACTGTGTTCTGTCCACAGAATAACTACAGTTTCTTGTGGCTTACAAGAGATGCCTTTTCTCATATACATTAAGTTATTTTGAAGTTCAGATCAGAGTCAGAAAGATTTTTATTTGGCCAAATAAGTTTGCACCTACAAGGAATTTGACTTGGCAGTTGCTTAAAGTGGACCTGAACTCAGACCTCCACTCTGGTCTAAAAGATGCACAACAGCATAATAACCTTTAAACAAAAACATTTCTTTGTTACAGCTGATACAAATCCTAAAATAAATCTGCACTGTTTCTACTTCCTGATTCATGGAAGCAGACCTATTGTTTACAGCCTGTACTTTCAAATGGGCTTATTTGCTTATCTGCCATTGGCAGTCATGTGACATAGGGCAGGATCAAATTACAACTTGTGATTAGACACAAATGAGAGGGAATTAAACAGGCTAAACTCTCTAAATACATTCAGGCTCATTCACACCTAAAATCGAAAACGCAAATGTTTTGCGTTTTTGTACGCTTTTTTCCCCCCTCCCGGCACTCCACTGCGCGCTGCGTTTCTGGTAAAAGCACTTTTCTAAGTGCTTTTCCAGAGCATTTTTGTAATTTTGTAATTGCACTGGTCCTGGGCTAGAAATGTTTAGGAATACAGCTCACTTCCTATCCTAAATAAACTGTAATCTACCAAAGCATCCTTGATTTCATGAAATAGTTCCACTTCCTTTCCAAACATTCCAGTATCATAAGGCAACACAGCACAGAGTGTGTGTAGCTGAGAACTGAATCTCTAAAGCAAAGGACAACATTTACAGCTGGCATTTGTACCTTAAATAAGAAGGTTGAATCTTGACACCAGAAAGCCTATGCTCTTGTTGCGCTCCAACACGTTTTCGTTTTTTGGTTATCTGCAACAATTGCAAACCAAGCATATTTAACCACTTAAGGACCACAGGCTTTACCCTCCCTAGTGACCAGGCTATTTTTTACAAATTAGGCCACTGCAGCTTTAAGGGCTCGCTGCAGGGCCGTATAACCCAGCACACAAGTGATTCCCCTCCCTTTTCTGCCCACCAACAGAGATTTCTGTTGGTGGGGTCTGATCACTCCCCAGATTTTTTTTTTCAAATAAATATTTATTTGCTTTTTATTTCCCCACCCTCCTTCTCCCCGTCAACCAATCAGAGTGATCGGCTCTCATAGACATCATCCTATGAGAACTGATCACTCTCTGTGCTTCTAGATGGGACAGTTGTGTGACCTTAGATCGCAGCACTGTACTATGTAAATAGACAGCGGTTTCGCCGTTTAACAGTCTCTTAGTGGCGATCGCCACTGGGAGACTAATGACGCAGCAGAGCTCCATCATTCAAGGGGAGATGCACTCGCATCAGCGCACGATCTCGTGCAAAACACGCCCCCAGGACTGCACCCCCATTGCCGTTAGTCGGTCCTGCAGCTGTCACTGCGTCCATGCCGATTGGCGTGGAGTGGTCTTTATTAAAGTGTACCCGAGGCAACATGTGACATGATGAGATAAACATGTGAATGTACAGTGCAAAACATACTAATAACCAAGCTGTTTTACTAGATTTATTTTGCTGCCTGAAAGAGTTAATTTCTAGGCATGGAAGTGACAGCATCTGTCTTGATGTTACCTCAGCAGGAATATAGTAATCATCACTGATAAGCTAATAACAACCATACAAATTTTCCTGGCAGAATACAACTTCTGAGAGCAGATGGAGATAAAATACACGAACTGTTAACCTTTTTCTAACTCTGGGACACTTATTAGGCTGCCACTAATTAGAGACAGTAAAACATTCAATCTAGTTTGTAAACTGTTTCCCTACTGTGGAGTACTATAAGTACCCATATATATTTGTTAAGATTTGTGTATACAGAGGCACCAGAAAGTATAAAATACATTAAAAACAGTTTAAAATGGGGGTACTGGTGGACTTACCTACCCATAAATGACACAACAATAATGCATCTTTAAAACGTATTCAACATTTATTTCTTACTCCAATGACATCTGCATTGGAGTAAGAAATAAATGTTGAATACGTTTAAAAGATAAATTATTGTTGTGTCATTTATGGGGAGGTAAGTCCACCAGTTCCCCTCATTTTAAACTGTTTTTAATATATGTTATACTCTCTGGCGCCTCTGTATACACAAATCATTGACTACTCACCTGGTGGATGGGCGTTTCTGCCCTGTTTCTTCCTATATACGGAGAGCGACTTCTTAGCCTGAAGAGGGGCAGGATAACCTCCCCATCTGCGCATATACTGGTTGCCTGTGGTGGCAACCCATGTTTGTGAGTAAAATGTCTACTATTCATTGCTACTAATACCAATCCAATCAACAGCATTACACTATTCGGGGCACTCACATTTTTCTTTTTGTCTTACGTTTGTTAAGAGGTCTCCATAAATGCTTTTCAGCAGGGGTCTAGTCCTGGAAAAAAAGGTGAGTGGACCCACCCTAAAAAGCCCTGCGCCACGCGTAGCGCGGCGTGCCAAAAAAATGGGCGTAGTCAAACATAATGTGGGCGTGGTCATGGGTGGGGCCAAATATACATGACCTTAGCAGTGGTGTAAAAGGTCTGCCGGGGAAGTTTGAGCTCTGCCGTAGTGTATCCCCCAAAAATAGATGTAATCTGACAGCATTTCACCAAAAAAACACATAATCTGGTAGAAGTTCCTCCAAAATACAGATAATATGGCAGTGGTTCCTCCAAAATAGACAATGTCGCAGCAGCAGTTCCCCCAACATACACATAATTTGGAAGCAGTTCCCCAAAATACGCAAAACCTGGCAGTGAGTCACCCAAAATACAAGTAACACCCAAAATACATATAATCTGGCAGCAGTGCTCCCCCAAACATACACAATCTGGCAGCAGTTCCCCAAAATACATATAATCTGGCAGCAGTAGTCCCCCAAACATACACATTCTGGCAGCTGTTCCCCAAAATACATAACAGCGGTTCCACAAAAATGCAGATAATCTGACAGCAGTTCCCCCAAAATAGGTACCCCCAGCATAGGTAGCCAGGTCTATAAGTGTCCCCAGTATAAGTAGCCATGAGTATAGTAGTCCCCAGTATATGTAGCCAGAGGTATAGTTGCCTAGTATATGTAGCCAGGGGTATAAGTGCCAGTATATGTAGCTAGAGGTATATGTCCCCAGTATATGTGCCCAGAAGTATATGTCCCCAGTATATGTGCCCAGGAGTATATGTCCCCAGTATATGTAGCCAGGAGTATATGTCCCCAGTATATGTAGCCAGGAGTATATGTCCCCAGTATATGTAGACAGGTGTATATATCCCCAGTATATGTAGTCAAGCAGCACAGAGAGGAGGGATTGGTGGGCACAGCGGGGAATGTCTCCTCCCCCCTCAGGGCTCCCCCTTCCTCCCTCTACCCCTCCACAACTAAAATTTGTGGGAGCCTGACAGCAGCGTGACTTACCTCTTCCTTCGGGTAAGCCAGGTAAGTAGTGATGTCCGGTTCATTTGAGCCGGTTCTTTCCTGTGAGTTCAGTGATCCAGCTGATCATACTGAATCGAATCAGTTCAGTGGAGGAGACAGGAACTGCAGCTGCAGTATTCAGCCTCAGTTCCTGTCTCATCCACTGAACTGATTCAGTTCAGTGTGATGAGCCGGATCACACAACTCACAGGAAAGAACCGGCTCAAATGAACCGGACATCAGTACTTACTCAGCTTTTCGGAGGAGAGTGAGGTAAGTTTCGACTCCCGCCGGCTGCCAGCTGCTCATTTGTTACTTTTGGAGGGGAGAGCGGGGGATGGAGAGCCCCAAGGTGAGGGAAGGAGGGGGGAAATGGCCCCCCTTCCCCACCGCTGCACACAGCTCTCCTTCCACTGCGCTCTCTCCCTCCACAGATGCCAGGGTGGACGGAGTCCACTTTCTGAAAAAAGCAAGTGGACGTCGTCCACCTGCGTCCACGCCCCACTTGACCCCTGCTTTTCAGACATTCCATGATGCTTTAAGATAACTAAACATATTAATTAAGGGTTGTTTAGATATGAAGAATCAGCATTTTAATCCCCCAGATGACCCTAATGGATTACAGTGACAAGTTTAACCTGCCTGGCGGTATGATTATTTCCATATTTTATGGTCTTAAAGGGGTGCAATTTTTTTTGCAAACCCTAAAACCGGGGAAAAAATCATGCTGCTAGAGAGCCTGCAGCAGCCCCTGCACTTACTCCCCCCCCCCCCCCGGGATCTAGCAGTGCAGTTTTCCCTCCGTCCACCGGGTGGCGCTGTAACCCTGTAGTGAGATCGCTGGCTGTTGGCATGATGATGACAGCTGGTAACCTCACCAGGGGGATACAGAGCCTCTGAGGACAGGAAGGAGAATGGCTGCAAGCATCTGGATCCTGGGGGAGGTGAGTTAAAACACTCACTGTGTGCTATGTTCTGCACAAGGCTCCCTGCTCCTGGCTGCTTCCCTCCCCCGAGCCTGACTTGTGGATACCGAGAGGGATGATAAATACTCCCTGCGCCTAATAAAAGTTCTTCCTGGAGTACATGTACCATGTGTGGAGAACCTAGGTACTAAGATATACCCAGTTCTATTCAGTGTGGTGAATAATGGGTTAGGGCTGTTTCCCAACACAAGTGATTCTACGGCGATTGCACTCCACTTGCCTATTGCAAAGTGCTAGTGCAGTGTCTCCATATGGAAGCATTGTGAACAAAGCACTTCATGTAGCATTTCAGGAATAGGGTTGCCAGGTGTCCGGTTTTAGACCGGACAGTCCGGTTTTTGGCCGCTGTGTCCTGTCCAAAAAGGCATGTTAAACCGAACAATTAAGATGTCCGGTTTTATGCCTTTTGCCCATGCCCGTTTCTAGCCCCAGCAGCCAGGGAGGGAGCGCTGTATATAAAATACCTCCCTGGCTCCAAGCGCTGCTCTCTCGCCGCCGGTCTTCTCCTCTCTGCATAC
The DNA here is from genome assembly GCF_040937935.1 of Hyperolius riggenbachi. Taxonomy (NCBI): domain Eukaryota; kingdom Metazoa; phylum Chordata; class Amphibia; order Anura; family Hyperoliidae; genus Hyperolius; species Hyperolius riggenbachi. Next base: position 237,461,568 of record NC_090646.1, on the reverse strand, counting down.
ACGCTTACACACACGCTGCTTCCTGTTTAGCCGGAAGCAGCGTATGTAGACGCGTGTAGGCAGATGGGAGAAGACCGGCGACGAGAGAGCAGCGCTTGGAGCCAGGGAGGTATGTTGTATACAGCGCTCCCTCCCTGGCTGCTGCTGCTCACTATACATCTGAGGGGGGAGCATGGAGGGCGGCCCGGGAGAGGGAGGGAGAGGTCGGGTTGCCCTCCCCGCGGCTCCGGCTCCCCCCTCCATTATGGGGGACAGCTACCTATCTAACCTATCCTGGGGGCACCTACCTAATCTAACCTACGCTGGGGGGCAGCTACCTATCTAACCTATACTGGGGGGCACCTACCTAATCTAACCTATGCGGGGGGGCAGCTACCTATCTAACCTATACTGGGGGCACCTGTCTAATCTAGCCTATACTGGAAGGGGGGGCAGCTACCTAATCTAACCTATACTGGGGGGCACCTACCTATCTAACGTATACTGAGGGGCACCTACCTATCTAACCTATACTGGGGTGCAGCTACCTATCTAACCTATACTGGGGGGGGATCTATTTATCTAACCTATACTGGGGGTACTTATCTAACCTGTATTGGGGGCACCTACCTACCTAGCTAGCCTATACAGGTGACAACTATACTGGCTACCTATATTGGAGACACCTACCTAAATGACCTATACTGGGGGCACCTACCTATCTAACCTATGCTGGGGGCAACTAATGCATTATTTGCATAGTTTTCCAGTTTTGTAATAGTTTTCTGCTCTGTCTCTTATTATGTGCATTTACTGGTGAAAAGCGGTCTCTTATTATGTGCATTTACTGGTGAAAAGTGGTCTCTTATGTGCATGTACTGGTGAGGACAGTTAGTGACATGGCTATGTACTCTGTAATGTGCTGCAGAAGATGTCAGTGCGATATAAATACTGTAAAAAACATTTTTTAAAAAGCCCATTGCTTAGCCCCACTCTACATAAAAGTGCGCTTCTGACTCCGCCCCTAACTCCATCCCCTGTCCGGTTTTCTCCATCAGCCGACCTGGCAACCCTATTCAGGAACGATTGCATGACAGTTTTTAAATAAGAATCGCAAATGCAAATACTGAAAAATAATGATTGTTAAGTGCTAGTGATTGCAAATATTTAGTTATTTTCTGCGTGAAAAGTCCCTAGGTGCTTTTCTTTTCACAACCACAAGAGGCTGCTGACTGGCTCTTGCCTTTGCCTTTTAAGAGCACAGATGAAGGGTTTTGTGGAAAGAATTGTGTAGATTTATAATTAATCTGTTAATCTTTATATATATATATATATATCTTTTATATTCTTATGTGGCTATAAGGACCACATGCACAGAATCAGACTAGTGTGTTAGAGTGACACTTTAAGTAATGGAATTATTATTACCCTAAGAGTTATCACAATATTACTGAATGAATACATGATCCTGAGCTATTTACTTGTACAAGCTTCCTGTCATGTCCTTCTAGTGGAATTCCATCTTTGCAGAGGACAAAGAAACAATTTGGAAGAAGCAGTCTGAGCCAGTTTTCTGAAGGTGGGGGTGACTTTGAAGGAAACGAAACTGAGAACATTGCTCCAGGGGACTTCCTTGAAAGGCTGACTTTCAGGACAGAGAGGAGTCAAGCGACCCCACCCAAATGGAGAACTGAATATGCTGGTTGGACTTTTACCAGAAAGGACTGCCCAAAAGGAGGAATATTTTATCATATTAATTAGGATTTAAAAGGTCCCTGCACCAAGGAGAAATTCACTTTTCTACTGCTGTGCAGGGCCTGTGTTAGTTGCAGACTCTATATGCTGGCTGTGAGAAAAGTCCTTGGCCAAGTGAATAAAGATTTCTACGTTTTTGGCACTTAATGGAGAATGTCTCATGTGTAAGTTAATTTTCCTTTAACATCTGGTCCAAGTCGAACCGGAAACCTATAGTCACAAGGAATTAAGGCTTAGGAGCGTGTTTGTGACTGGCGATCAATCTGATAGCAAGCCGGTGAAAGTCCACCGGGGCAATCGTTCCCTTCCAAAAGGTGGCCAAACGCAACTAGGTCTCATGTCCTTGTGACATACGGTTTATTTCGAACCGTGAGACTTCTTCAGCCAAGGTCGGTGAAATCGCCTGCTTAGGATTCTAAAACAAACTTCTCGGGTGTCCTGAAAGCTTCTTAATTGTAAGTACTACCTTTTATTTCTGTAATTTCTCATACACAGGGCTACGCAAAATTAGAGTATAAGTTTTGATGTGTTGTTATATTGTTTTGTATGACACAATCTGTGGTCAGTTTCCTAAGCTACTGTGTGCCTCAGCGGAATTGTAAGTTCTTGTAATAGAACACAGCCGCGTAACAGGCAGTAATATCGGAGTGGATCTAGATCACAGGTTGTTTCTGTACTGCAGTCAGTATCAGTCCCACACAGAGGTTCATCACGTTGAGTGTTGTTCGGTCTCAGCTGCAGCCCCCGAGGTGCCTTAGCAGGAACATTTCCATCTTAGTGCAGGCACTCTGCCTCAGCGGGAATTGTAAGAGCTTTGCGCTGTAAATGCAGGAATTGTTACATCTTTGTGCATAGAAGGCAGTACATTTTCCGGGAGGGGACCGCAGGACATTGTAAATCCAACAATAAGTGAGTGAACGGGATTGAAACAGCAGGAGTTGTTACATCATAGTGCTGTATATAGATCAATGGGGCAAGGTACAGGCAAAATTAAAGCTACTGATGATGAATATGTCATGCGCAAGAATAATAAAAAACTGGGTAAAATATTGCAGCCTGTGGAGAAGTAAATATGGGTTTTCAGGACACCTGCATCCTGAGGGGTGCAAAAACCTTGTTTCTCAAATTAAATGTGATGCTCAGGGTAATGTGATTTTAGAGAAGCAATATGGCTTACCAGAAGCTCAAAGATGGCTACTAGAAGCATATATGAGGAGGGGCCAAGTCTTAGCCTATTGGTTAGGAATAGAGAACAAAGACTTGGAGGAGGTACCATGTACTGCATGTCAGGTTCCTCAGAACCCTCCCCAAAACCAAGACCAAACCCAGCCCCTCCCACGAAAGGTAGATGGGGCCTCCCAGACACATGAGGTGAAAGATAATATAAATGGATTAGATGAGCTACTGGATAAAGTGATGGAGGTTTTCAGTAAATATAGAGGTATAGCTCCCCCTGCTGCTGAAACAACAGATTCCCCTTATGAACGGTTTAGGATTGCTATTCGTGGAGTTTTGACTGAAGGGATATGCAAGTGTGTCACACAGTATATACCAACCAAAAGGAAGTGAAGAGAGAAGGAGCTGGCACTCGATGGTGGCTAACTGCAAGGTGATCCGGAAGGGCTCAGCAGTGATGTGCTCTCAGCCGTAGTGATTCGTATGCAGTAAAGAAGAAAACAGCGCTGGGCACCAAAACTAATGCTTGCTATTTATTCCAGGATCATACAGACATTCAAAGTAGGGGGGTAACAAAAGGTCTAACAGCCGTTTCGCGGGATAAAAGTTGCCCGCTTCCTCAGAGACCAAGATATCAATGCAGATTGTCCCCTTAAATACATAAATCCGTATGTAATCACTCACCAAACCGCAGTACGCCGTCAGTCCGGGTGCCCAGCGCGGGGATACATGGCCACGCCCCTTCCGGGAGCTTCACAGGGCTCACTGAGCCAATCAGAGGCCAGGGCTTTCGCTCAATCATCCTGCAGCAGTCTGGGTCACATGGGTCTATCTGCGGCTGGGAAGTGATATAGAAGAAGGCGGAGAGGGTCGCCTGGATACTTCTCTGTGTTGGTAAACACAGAAGTCACCAAGTCTCCAGCGTACAGCATCGGGGATTTGCCGAGCTGTCATCTCCAGCCCTAATTAAAGGGGGGGACTGTCTGCAAAAAAGAAGAAAGACAGAAAACACGTATAAACATTAAAAGCAATACCAAAATATACAGCAGGTATAAACAGTAAACACTGAGATCATAACGTTAATATAAAAAATTAATTAAAAACAGCTTAAGGAGGCACTCCTCATCAAATCTATACAGTTACAAACATCATATGAAATTGTGGTTAATATTTTTCCAGAAAACAGTATAATTCGTTTCTTTCATTGAGGCCCAATCTACCACAGGCTTTAGATCTAGAGATCAATTTGGCTTCCTCCTGCCTTAACAGCTTCTCACGATCTCCATCCCTATGTGGTAATTCCACTTAATTCCACTACTTTTAAACCCTGGAACCTCAACCGACCATTTAAACCCCCATGCTCCTCCCACATGTGGGCAATCAGTCGTGCAGCCCCCTTTTTGGTTTTTAACGAATTTACATGTTCCTGAAATCTAGTACAAAGTTGTCTCGTTGTCATCCCCACGTAGAAACGATTGCAGGGGCAGAGGATGGCATATACCACAAAGACTGACCGGCAATGGATAAAATCCTTGATTTTAAACCTTTCACCTCCCAGGACCACCTCTTTGCCTGGTACAAAATTGGTGCAGTGGTTACAGTTCCCACACTTAAAATTGCCTGTGGGTCGAGATCCTGTGAGCCAATCCACTCGCCTCTGCTCCCGCAATTCACTACTAATTAGCAGATCGCCAATTGTCCGAGCCTTACGAAATGTAACCAGGGGTTTCTCCTGTATTAATGGGCTCAAAATCTGGGGTTCCTTTTAGATCCCCCCAGTTTTTGTGGATTGATGTGACCAGGCACGTGCACAGGGGGGTGCTCTGGGTGCCCAGGCACCCCCCTTTTTAAAATCTTCAAAAAAGGCCCCTCTCGCTGCGCAAAACAAGCCCCGCCCCCAACCTCGATAAGCCCCACCCCCGCGGGAAGCTCCACCCCCGCCTGGGACACTTTCAAGTGAAGAGGCCCAGACAGGAATCCTTGTGTGGCATACTGACCTCTCCCTCCACCTAGGACCCATACTGACCTCTACCTCCCCCAGCACCCATAGTGACCTCTCCCTCCACCTAGTACCTAGTGACCACTCCCTCCCCTAGCACTCACAGTGACCTCTCCCTCCACCTAGGACCCATACTGACCTCTCCCTACCCAGTACCCACAGTGACCTCTCCCAGCACCCACAGTGACCTCTCCCTCCACCTAGCACCCACAGATACCTCTCCCTCCACCTTGCACCCACAGTGACCTCTCTCTTACCCAGCACCCACAGTGACCTTTCCCTCCATCTAGCACCCACAGTGACCTCTCCCTCCACCTAGCACCCACAGTGACCTCTCCCTCCACCTGGGACCCATAGTGACCTCTCCCTCCCCAGCACCCACAGTGACCTCTCCCTCCCCAGCACCCACAGTGACCTCTCCCTCCCCCAGCAACCACAGCGAACTCTCCCTCCCCCAGCACCCACAGTGACCTCTCCCTCCACCTAGCACCCACAGTGATCTCTCCCTCCACCTAGGACCCATAGTGACCTCTCCCTCCCCCAGCACCCACAGTGACCTCTCCCTCCACCTAGTACCCACAGTGACCTCTCCCTCCCCAGCTCTAGCAGTGATCCTGCCTAACCCAGCACCCACACTGACCTATCCCTCCCCCAGCACCCACAGTGATTTTTCCCTCCCCCAGTGGCTACCCTCCTGTCCCCTGCAGCACCCACAGGGACCTCCCATCCCAAAAGCAGGACCTACAGTGACCTCTCCCATTGCCAGCGCCCACAGTGGCTTCTCCCAACACCCAGCATCCACTCCCTCCTCCAGTAACCGCACTGACTTCTCCCAGCACCCACAGTGGCTTACCCTTTCCCCAGCACCCACAATGACCTCTACCTCCTTTAGCAGCAACTTTGCCATTCATAGCAGCACCCATAGTGACCTCCCACCCCCTGCACCCACAATGACCTCTACCTCCCGAGACCCACAGTGATCTCCCCCAAAGGACCCACAGTGACCTCCCTTTCCGCCAGCACCCATACTGACCTCTACTTTCCACAGCACCCACAGTTCCTTCTCCCCCCAGCACCCACAGTGACCTACCCTTCCCCCATTAACCACACTGACCTCGACCTCCCCTAGCAGCAACTATGCCATTCATAGCAGTACCCACAGTGACCTCCCACCCCCCGCACCCACAGCAATCCCACCAATATTTGGCACCCACATTACACTAAACCAGTAACCCCCACTATAGCAAGCACCCAGTACTTGCACCAAGCACCCTGCACCCAATACTCACATCTGGCCTCAATATAGCACTTAGTACTTGCATCAAAAAGCCACATGACACCCAATACCTGCACCCCTTCACCCTATAGCTGGCACCCAGTACTCACACCTACATGGCACAGTACTTGCACCCAGCTCTGACATGTCACTCACTACTCACACCTGCACACAGCCTCCACATGGCACCCACTCACATAACCAGTACTAGCACCCGATGTACCTGCACTCAGAACCCACATGACACATAACACCCACCCAGAGCTAGCACCCAGTGCAGGCATGGCACCAAGTATTTGCACATATGTGATACCCAGTACCTGCACCCAACACCCACGTTTCATCTGCAGTAGTTCCAGTTGCACTAAGCCTCCACTTGGTGCCCAGCACCCACACCAAGCACTCACATATGACATCCAGTACTTGCACCCAGAACTCAAAAGGGACTGAGTACCTGCAATCAACACCTACATGATGGTTGATATACACCCATACAGCCAGAATCCACATGACACCCTGTGCTAGCACCCAGAACCCACATGGCACCCAGCATCTGCCTTTAGCACCCACATGACAACAAAAACCCCACTAGCCAGCATCCATCACCCATATGTCACCATGTGCTCACTCCCAGTACCCACTTGGCACTCAGTATTTGCACCTAAGACCCACATACCCCCATAATCAACACCCACATGGCACAGTACTCACACGTCACCAAGTTCTAAAGTCATTATATGCACCTAGTACCCATCCATGGCCAGGACCCAAATAGCACCCAGTACCCATCCTTGGTCTGAACCCATATAAGACACAGTACTCTCCCATGGCACACATCCAGACCACGCATGGCACTCCCTACTCACTCATGTCCAACACTCACATGGCTCCCTGTACCAATTAGCACTCACATGGCACCCACTATTGTTTATCCCCATCTGCTACTCATTCAGCACCCAATACTGCATAGCACCCACTGCAAATAAACACCCAATACAAACTGGACCTTGGTACCCAAAGCAGCTTGACACAGACTTTACGTTGGCATCTCGGCACCCACTGCAACTTACCACAAAGTGAACCTTTGCGTCTTATCATCCACTGCATCTGGGCACCCACTGCACCTTGGCACTTACTGCAGTTTTGCATCTACTAATGCTTAGCAACCACTGCATATTGGTAACCACTTCTTTGCCTGAAAAGAGGCTTGGGTGCTGATCAAGAGGGACAGAGGTCCCAGTAATGAAAGGTGAGTCTGTGCCTCTACAGTGGGCTCCACTGTGCCGACCCTAACCCACTAACAGTGGGCATCTATCAATGAGGGTGAGGGTGGTAGCACCAAAAGAGTTGGAAGGAGACACACAGTCTGCCTGATACTGCTATAAAGGTGTGTGTGTGTGTGTGTGTGTGTGTGTGTGTGTGTGTGTGTGTGTGTGTGTGTGTGTGTGTGTGTGTGTTTGGGGGGGGGGGGGGTGATAAGACTGCCTTATGCTTTATGGAGAGGGGGTATTACATACACAATTTAGCACGATTTATCGATTTCAAATTTGAGCACCACACCTCTGCATGGCCCTGCCCCTTCCTGCAGCACCAAAACACTGACCTATACTTTTTCCATCAGCCACCCCTTCCCCTCATAGCTGGCACCCAGATCTCACACTCACATGACACCAAGTATCTGCACCCAGGCCTACAATTGCACCCAGTATTCACACCTGCACACAGCTTCCACATGGCACCCACTATCTGCACCAAGTATCCACTTAACCCGTAACCGCACCCAAAGTACCTGCATTCAAAACCCATGTGATGCCCAAAGCCCACCCATAGCTAGCACCCAGTACAGCATGTCACCAAGTATTCGCACCCAGGTCACACCCAGTACCTGCACCCAGCACCCACATGACATCCAGTACATGCACCAAGATCTTAGATGGCACTAAGTACTTGCAATCAACTCCCGCATGACACTCAATACCCAACTATAGCCAGAACCCACATGACACTCAGTACTTACACCCAGAACCCACATGGCACCCATCATCTGCATTCAGCAGCATGACAATCAATACCCCCCTAGCCAGAAACGAGGAGCGGGGGGCATGCGGGGGAAGGCATTGCCAGGCCCCTTTTTAAAATGTGAGCACCCCCCACTTAAGGACCCTCTGCACGGCCCTGGATGTGACGATCTGCTTTGCCATGGGGAGAAGTCGAATACAAAAGGGATTTTGGTGTCATGTTCTCTTGATCCCTCTCTGTGGTCTACCTTTCTCTTTCTCCTACCCCCTCTCTCTATCAACTCCTCTCTGCTACGCAATTTTGCTTTCTTAAAGGCCTGTTCAATTAGATACAGGGGGTAGCCTCTCATCAAAAAATGAACCCCTAATTCAAAACTTTGGATTATAAAATCATCATCCTTGCTGTTATTGCGTTTTAAACGTACAAACTGACTGTATGGGATGGAATCTAAAACATGTCTAGGGTGGAAACTTGAATATAGCAGCAGACTATTTGTAGCTGTTGGCTTGCGGTACCCCTTGGTCAGGAGTTTGCCTTCTTCCGCAAAAATCGTTAAGTCCAAGAACTCCAGACTACTTCCACCCCATACGCCAGTAAACCTCATATGGAAATCGTTACAATTGATCCATTCAATGAATCTCTCAAAGTGCTCTCTAGTACCCTTCCAAATTAACAGGACGTCATCCATGTATCTTAGCCAGACACCCATAGCGTGGCGATAAGGGTTATTGGGACTGAAAATTTGGTGCTTCTCCCACATCGCCAAAAAAATATTAGCGAGAGTGGGGGCTACCGATGTCCCCATTGCCACGCCAGAGGCCTGTCTATACCACCTGTCGAGGAAGAGAAAGGCATTATGGGACAGAATGAAAAAGAGGCAATCCTCCACATAGGTAGACCAACACACATCCTTGCCCTCATCAATCAAAAAGTTGCAAATAGTATGAACCCCCAGTCTCTGTTGGATAGGGGTGTAGAGGCTTTCTACGTCAATAGATACAAAATTGAAATCATCCCTCCATTCAAGATATGGCAGTTTCTGTAACACATCCACAGTGTCAGCAAGATAAGAAGGTATCACCTTCAAAAAGGGGCGTAACAAATAGTCCATATATTTGGAGAGGGGTTCAGTTAGAGAACCCCTAGCTGACACGATGGGACGCCCTGGTGGCTTCTCTACATTCTTGTGGACTTTAGGTAGAAAATACCACACAGGTTTTTTGGGAAAAGAGGGAAGAAGATCATCTCCCAATTTCTTGGAAATCCATCCTTGTTCCACACCCCTCCGTAATAAGGATTGTAACAACTTTTGATATTGGAAAGTAGGGTCTTTAGGGAGTCTTTCATAGAAGCCATCTTCCCCCTCCAACTGTCTCAATGCCTCACTCACATAATACTCACGTGACAGGATTACTAGGTTTCCCCCTTTGTCAGCTTTTTTCACAACAATTTTGGGGTTCTCCTTTAACCACTCTAATGCTCTCAATTCCTCAACAGATAGATTGGAATTCGCCTTGGGATATATCAGGGCCTTTAGATCTTCCTGAACCTTAAGATCAAATTTGTCTATTGCAAAGCCTGGTGTACTTGGGAATTCCCTTACCGATTTACACGGTCTAAAAGGTTGTCTTGATTCTCCTGAGGGTGTTGTCATCTCCATTTCTGGCATCTCTCCCTCTTTTAACAGGGATAATAGATTCTCCAAATTTCCCAGATCTTGTGTCGTCAGATCTGTATTCGGGAAGAATCCTAGGGCCCCGGTTGGCTCCACCGAAGTCAATGTAGTCTGTTTCCATGTTGCTTGCTGCACTGTTATATTTAGTCTTCTCACTGCCCGATAACAATCTAGCTCAAAGCTGAAGGGATCAAAGGATGTACTCAGGGCAAAGTTAAGTCCCTTGGATAGGAGGCTTGAACAACCTGATGGAAGGGTTTCTCCTGATAAATTAATGATCTGGAGATTATCCGATAGTCCAAATTCCATTATTGTCTCCTCTGAAATTTCCTTCCACGGGTGTAACTCCTCCTCCAGGTCACGCGCTTCTCTTTCTGTCTTCCTGCGGTTTCTCCCTCCCCTCCGGATTCTCCGCCTAAAGGGAGTTCCATACATGTTTTCTCGCCTTCCGGATGTTTCAGGGCTGATTTACCTGGGGTGCCTGGAGTCCCCCTTCTTTGTTGTTGCTCGTCTGGGCTAGAGTCTGAACCAGAGTCGGTAGTCCAGTAGCCTCTATTCTGTCTACTGCGTTTTGTGCCTCTAGACCGACTTCTTGTATTCGATTGTCCCCAATCAAAGATATGGCCTTTCGCAAAATCCTCTTGGTCCCTTCTGAACTTCCTGAGTTTTCGTTCCTTGATGCTGTTTTGTATGGATGCAATTCGATTATCGATTTTCTGCGTAATTTCCTGATATTGCTGGGGAGAAGTGAGTTTGGAGAGTTCCTTTTTGCAGGTATCCAATTCAGCCACAGTTTTATTGTATTCCACCTCAGTACGATTGAGAACAATCTTTTGGAGCTTCAATGCGTTGTCTAGTTGTTGCTCCTTCCACAATTTCATAAAATCCGCATCTGATTGATATTCGGCTGCCTCGCTGTAGTTACAAAATCCTCTCGCTGCAATACACTTGTCGTCGTATTTTTTGAGCGTTGCTACGGTCCAAAACAGCTTGACCTCATGCTCTGATATACGATTTAATTTCTGTTCGACGACTTTTACCCCCAATGCTTTGCTGGCGTCTGTACCTTGCGCTGTATCTGTTAAAAATGTTAGCCAATCCGTTCGTCCGGCCAAGACAGCCGTGGGTCCTAGATTCACACCAGTCGTAGGTATCTCCAGTGTCACTCCACTGCTGGTACTTGGGTTCTGCATCGGTGCTCAAGCCTGTCAGGTATATACCAACCAAAAGGAAGTGAAGAGAGAAGGAGCTGGCACTCGATGGTGGCTAACTGCAAGGTGATCCGGAAGGGCTCAGCAGTGATGTGCTCTCAGCCGTAGTGATTCGTAAGCAGTAAAGAAGAAAACAGCGCTGGGCACCAAAACTAATGCTTGCTATTTATTCCAGGATCATACAGACATTCAAAGTAGGGGGGTAACAAAAGGTCTAACAGCCGTTTCGCAGGATAAAAGTTGCCCGCTTCCTCAGAGACCAAGATATCAATGCAGATTGTCCCCTTAAATACATAAATCCGTATGTAATCACTCACCAAACCGCAGTACGCCGTCAGTCCGGGCGCCCAGCGCGGGGATACATGGCCACGCCCCTTCCGGGAGCTTCACAGGGCTCACTGAGCCAATCAGAGGCCAGGGCTTTCGCCCAATCATCCTGCAGCAGTCTGGGTCACATGGGTCTATCTGCGGCTGGAAAGTGATATAGAAGAAGGCGGAGACGGTCGCCTGGATACTTCTCTGTGTTGGTAAACACAGAAGTCACCAAGTCTCCAGCGTACAGCATCGGGGATTTGCCGAGCTGTCATCTCCAGCCCTAATTAAAGGGGGGGACTGTCTGCAAAAAAGAAGAAAGACAGAAAACATGTATAAACATTAAAAGCAATACCAAAATATACAACAGGTATAAACAGTAAACACTGAGATCATAACGTTAATATAAAAAATTAAATACAGCTTAAGGAGGCACTCCGAATCAAATCTATACAGTTACAAACATCATATGAAATTGTGGTTAATTTTTTATATTAACGTTATGATCTCAGTGTTTACTGTTTATACCTGTTGTATATTTTGGTATTGCTTTTAATGTTTATACGTGTTTTCTGTCTTTCTTCTTTTTTGCAGACAGTCCCCCCCTTTAATTAGGGCTGGAGATGACAGCTCGGCAAATCCCCGATGCTGTACGCTGGAGACTTGGTGACTTCTGTGTTTACCAACACAGAGAAGTATCCAGGCGACCGTCTCCGCCTTCTTCTATATCACTTCCCAGCCGCAGATAGACCCATGTGACCCAGACTGCTGCAGGATGATTGGGCGAAAGCCCTGGCCTCTGATTGGCTCAGTGAGCCCTGTGAAGCTCCCGGAAGGGGCGTGGCCATGTATCCCCGCGCTGGGCGCCCGGACTGACGGCGTACTGCGGTTTGGTGAGTGATTACATACGGATTTATGTATTTAAGGGGACAATCTGCATTGATATCTTGGTCTCTGAGGAAGCGGGCAACTTTTATCCCGCGAAACGGCTGTTAGACCTTTTGTTACCCCCCTACTTTGAATGTCTGTATGATCCTGGAATAAATAGCAAGCATTAGTTTTGGTGCCCAGCGCTGTTTTCTTCTTTACTGCATGTGTCACACAGTATGTGGTGGATCATAGAATTTGTGGATCGAGTGATTTTCTAGAATGCACCCGATACCCTGTATGTGGGATTAAGAGGAAGGGGAGGAAGGGGAAGAAAGTTGCTGCATATGTTTCTGATTGCAACAAGGATGAAAGTAATTGTTATGTGAATGGTGGTAACAGCCACACGCGCTCACAAAAGCGCAGATCGAAGGAACACGAAAGTCACAGAGAACGCGGAGAATGTTTTGAATGTGGGTTGAAAGGTCACCTGGTCCGACAGTGCCCCCAGAGGGCTCGAGGTCCACAGTGACGAAGTGTGGTTAAGGGTACCGCAGTTGTGGAAAAAACGCTGCAACCTTGAGGTCACCCTAGTAAGAAGGCAAATGTGTAAGTGTATTATTGAAGAACACGAATGTCAAAATAGAATACGTTGTGGTATTAAAAGGATTGTGTAAGATGTGAAGCTGGGAATTCCAAGCTCCGAAATCTAAATCACCAGAGCTCCCTGTGATGTATAAGTATCCAGCAGCGGGGGAGGAGGGGGGGCTATAGGAGAGACTTACAAGTTATGAGCTGCTGTCTGTCTGTTTGTTTGTTTGTTGTTTGTGTAGTTTCCACAGTATACAAATGTCTGTAAAAGTTTTATACTCTGTTTGTCTGATGTTTTGTCTGAAGATTGGAGATTTAAAAGTGATTTTTACTGTCTGCAGTTGTCTGTTTGTGAATGTCGGTCACTTGGAATGTGTTTGTAATATTAAACTTTATGAAATTCGAGTGGAGCTTCGGCCTGGGATCTGTGTGAAGGTATGGGTTACGCCCACATTTCTGAGGAGGGGGCAAGAGGCCTCATGGACTACTGATCCCAGCTAGATGATGGAACTGATCCCAGCTAGATGGTGGAACTGATCCCAGCTAGATGGTGGAACTGATCCCAGCTAGATGGTGGAACTGATCCCAGCTAGATGGTGGAACTGATCCCAGCTAGATGGTGTGTGTGTGTGTGTGTGTGTGTGTGTGTGTGCGTGCGTGCGTGCGTGCGTGCGTGTGTGTGTTGAAGCGGAACAGAGTGATTTGAAATAATGCATGGAGTAAAGTAAGAGGTTTGTTTAAAAGAAATATATATTTTGTGAAACCCAGAAAGCGGGATACTTAAAAAAAAAAAAATAAATAAAAAAAAGAGAAACCCCGCAAATATTACTTTCAATTATAAGAGTAAATATGATGTTTTTTTGTTTTTGTTTCTGGGAACAATTGATTGCTGCATTGCTGTGCAATATGGGTCATTGTCATCGATTGATTGACTGTCTGATTGACATCTGATTACATTTTTCTAATTTGTGGGTATGTTAGAAGAAGTTCAGTAAAATGACTTTGATAGAAATATTTTGGCTACAATGCCTTGTCTAATGGCGAACTGCAGAGAGGGATGCATGACTGTAGTTCTCTGTCAAGAGCCCGCTACCAACCCCACCCCACCCCCACCAGCCCAACCCCACCAGCTCCACCCATCCAACCCCCCCACCCCGCCCATGCTGCACAGCCAGTTTGCTTGGGCATTTATGTCTTCTTGTCCAAAGCTGCACCACCCTGGCCCCCTGTACCTTTGTTTTCTTTGTTGTTTACTGACCAGAGGATGTTTTTCCCCATCCGCATCTGCACGGTAACTTTTCCGCAGAGCAATTAACAAATCTTTGCGGATCAGTTCTATGTGCACAGGAGGGAATACACCAACAACTAAGCTGGTCTTACAGTAGTGAGCTGAAGAACATCGTAGAATAGATAAGCTTCTTTCTGCGTCTTTGCTCAAGCTGTGTGTTTCATCGCTTTCCCTACGCCAGCCTGTTATATGGGATTCCGTCCCCCACTGTTTTTACTGACAGTCTGTACGCTTTCCCATCATGCATACGTTTGCGGCTTCATGGTATCCGCAGGGTTTGGTGTCAGCACCTGAGGAGCCCACCCGTCCCACAGACTTGTTTCTATGTTCTCTGGATGGTCTCTGGGCTCCCACAACACTGGCCATTCACATGTGTGCAACATCCCAGTCCCCTCATCTCCCGTGGCAACGACTTGGCAGTCCTGACATCTACAACTACAGCTCCCTCTGCTGACTTGCAGTCTAAGACTTTACCTACAGGTCGCTCTGCATACTGCTGACCTACTAACCTTCCTTTGACTGATTCTGTTCAATTGATTTGTGGTAATGACACATGAGTCTTACATGTGTCAACAGGAGGGATAGTGTGGCTTAAATAAAACTACATGGGAACATTTGAGCCAATGTAAGAGGGCGCACATGGGCCTTCCGAGTCCAGATTAATTTAAGATCCAGAGCCACAGCTTGCTACGAACACTCACATGAAGCTTCGGTGGTTTTGAAATAAAAGAAATGTTGTTTGCATCTTGCTCAAGAAGAACGCTTAGCGGTCATTTCCTTTTAAAACAGTAGCCAGATCCAATCTGTTCTTGATAGTTAGCACCACGGGGAAAAGAGGGGCGGAAATTTGAGATCCTGAGGCGATGGGAACATTTGCTTGAGCCTCAGTGCGACCACGATCTCAAAGGCTGTGGGAAGATATTAGAAGATTCTTCCTAAGGCACAGGTGTAGTACTTTATCTTGAACCATGGTGAAAAGGAGATAAAAAAGGGGGAACAGATACCTAAAAAGGCTACATAGGGGAAGTTGGGTTAAAACCATAGCATTTAAAAAAAAAAAAAAAAGAAGAAGAAGAAGAGCTCTGGGATGACAATGACAATGACTGAACGACCTCCATTGAACAGCAACGACAGGATAGACAAAGAGACTACTGACCCATCCCCATCGGACAGTATTAACAAGATGAACGTGACTAGTAATAAGGCTCTAGCGACCGGTGGAATTTTTAATTTTTGGATTATTTTGGCAACTTTTACTGCAAACTAAATGAATGTGTCTGACTGTATTGTGTGTGCAGTGGCTAGACCGCAGATTGCTCTGGTACCAGTAGTGGCGAGTGGGTCTGAATTAGAATGTATGATACAGAGTATGATAAGTGTGAATCAACCACGGAACTGTACCACAGAGAGAGCCCGTATGAAGGTACCAGGCACGCTACAGCGTGCATTTGCTACAGCCAGCAATCTTACGTGCTATAATAGATCTGCCCCCAGTAACCATCCAATGATTAAGTATTGTGGAGAAATAGTGGAGATAACCAATGATAAAGGGTTGAGCCTAGGAACAAAATGGCAGTTAGAAGATACTTGGTGGACTTGTGAACCCAACAAAGCAGAATCATCATTGCCACCAGAATGGAAAGGGTTGTGTGCCCCTGTCTGGATGATAGAACATGTAACTATATTGCCCTATGAGTCCTTTAAAATTTTGGTGGATAAAAAGCTACACCGGAGTAAAAGGGAGGCACCAAAAGGGAGTTTGGACCCATATGTATATATTGATGCGATAGGGGTCCCCAGAGGGGTGCCAGATGAGTTCAAGGCTAGGAACCAAATTGCTGCAGGGTTTGAGTCAATTTTCTTATGGCCAACAGTTAACAAAAATGTGGATTGGATTAATTACATTTACTACAATCAGCAAAGATTTGTTAATTATACTAGAAATGCTATCGAAGGTTTGGCAGAGCAACTGAAAGCAACATCATTAACAGCATTGCAGAATAGAATTGCATTAGATATGCTGTTGGCAGAGAAAGGGGGTGTATGTGAATTTTTTGGGGAACAATGTTGTACCTACATTCCAGATAATACGTCACCTGATGGAAAAGTGACAGTGGCTCTTCAGCAGTTAAAAGACCTATCTGAAGAGCTGAAACGAAACTCAGGTGTTTCAAACCCAATAACAGACTGGTTACAGAACTGGTTTGGAAGCTGGACTTCATTTTTTCAGAGTTTTGGTATCGCATTCCTAACTGTTCTTATGGTTCTGTTCCTGCTAGCCTGCTGTATTTTTCCAATGCTGAGAACATTTTTTGCAAGATTGATAGATAAGCATATGAGTACTACTATGTATGCAGCCTTAGCACAGCATGACGAAGAAGCATACGGTGATCTGGGAGGAGATTATGATGGCATGCTGGAGGGGGATGGCCAGGCCGACGTGTGAGCCAGTTCACGGCCAGAGCCTGATTTCTTTTTGATCATTTCACTTCTATGCCCTGACTTGCTGTAGTGCATACCCATTTGCAGCAAAGGGGAATAGAAGGCTGTGTTTGCTTGAACCTCCAATCCCTGTAGTGGAGACACATTTGCAGATACCCGAGGCTTAAGCAAGCATAAGCACAGAAATGAGAATGTAAATATTGTTTTTATACACATATATAATCAAGCCACAACCCACAGTGTCAATTATAAACAGGAGGGAAATGTGGAAAGAATTGTGTAGATTTATAATGAATCTGTTAATCTATATATATATATATATATATATATATATATATATATATATATATATATATATATATATATATATATATATATATATATATATATATATTCTTATGTGGCTATAAGGACCACATGCACAGAATCAGATATATATATATATATCTTTTATATTCTTATGTGGCTATAAGGACCACATGCACAGAATCAGACTAGTGTGTTAGAGTGACACTTTAAGTAATGGAATTATTATTACCCTAAGAGTTATCACAATATTACTGAATGAATACATACAAGCTTCCTGTCATGTCCTTCTAGTGGAATTCCATCTTTGCAGAGGACAAAGAAACAATTTGGAAGAAGCAGTCTGAGCCAGTTTTCTGAAGGTGGGGGTGACTTTGAAGGAAACGAAACTGAGAACATTGCTCCAGGGGACTTCCTTGAAAGGCTGACTTTCAGGACAGAGAGGAGTCAAGCGACCCCACCCAAAAGGAGAACTGAATATACTGGTTGGACTTTTACCAGAAAGGACTGCCCAAAAGGAGGAATATTTTATCATATTAATTAGGATTTAAAAGGTCCCTGCACCCAGGAGAAATTCACTTTTCTACTGCTGTGCAGGCCCTGTGTTAGTTGCAGACTCTATATGCTGGCTGTGAGAAAAGTCCTTGGCCAAGTGAATAAAGATTTCTACGTTTTTGGCACTTAATGGAGAATGTCTCATGTGTAAGTTAATTTTCTTTTAACAGTTTCCTCCCGCTACAGCTACATACTCATCACCCAACGTGTCCAGCCACGTCCCCTTGACTTCAGTCGTTAAGTGACGCCTCTTCCTGCTGTGACATCACCGACGTTACATGACGGCCACGTACGGGAAGCCAAGCGATCGTGGTACTTTGTGCTGAGTCATTGGGATCTTAATAGGGATGCTCGGAAAGAGCAAATTCCGTTCCGCCGGAATTGCGGAATTCCGCCATCGCTAAATTCCAACGTTTGTATGATGATGTGCCTGTACCGACATCGCGAGATTGTGGAAACGACCGCTCGTGACTCAAAAAATTGTTGGTAAAATCATGATGTGGATAGACAGCTTAAGGTCTGAAACTCACTAGGAGCGCTTTTCTGAGCGCTTTGTGATTTGAAAAGCTCTTTTCTGGGATTTGCCCATTATCTTTGAGTGAGGTGAAGGACTTAACCTCCCTGCCCATAACCCAATGGTAGTAAGTCCCTTTTGCTTCCACCAATTAAAAGCCATGGCGTTAGTCAGCCCTACAAGGTACTCTAGGGGCCATATGCAATTCCCTTTTTCACCTGAGTTTTTTTAGGAGACAATTTTTTATCTTCAATTTAAAATAACTTTCCAGCACTTTTCAACTTAAAAAGTACCAAAAAAAAGGCGAGAAAGTAGTATTAAACTTATTTTGAGTATTTTCTTGCTTGCTGGTGGCTTAACCCTCACAATTACAATTACATCGCCCGGGAGGGGGCGCAGCACTTTTTTTTAAAATTTTTCTTTTTTAAATCATGTAGCTAGCCTAGCGCTAGCTACATGATAGCCAATGTGCAGCGGCACCCCCCCCCCCCCCCCCCCCCCGATCGCCTCCGGCAATCAGCGCAAGCAGGAGATTCCGTTCCAAACGGGATCTCCTGTTTGGCTTCCCCCGTCGCCATGGTCGACTCTCACAATGACGTCACATATGCTCACGATGACGTCAGATGGAGTCCCGATCCACCCCTCAGCGCTGCCTGGCACTGATTGGCCAGGCTGCGCAAGGGGTCGGGGGGCTGCGCGGCACGGCGGGTAAAGTGCTAGCTGCATGTAACAAAAAAAAATTATGCAAATCGGCCCACCTGAGAAATCCTCCTGCGCGACATACAAAGTGGCTCAGCTCGGGATTATCGCCCAGCAGGTTAAAAGACATTTTATTGGCAAGTTTAAAATTATCACCTAGGAGAAAACTCAGGTGAAAAAATAAATTGCATATGGGCCTAGGTGTCCCAGGGAGGAACTAAGTTGCACATAAGGCGACGCCAAGATGCCACTGAAAGACTATTTCCAGTGTAAAATAGAGGGCTTGCAATGTAAAGTGTGTAATGTGCTGAATCTAGTCATTCAAAGATTTAGGTCAAGGTACCCAGGCTTAGAGGACGTCCTGAAGCAGGCCAGAAAGTTGTGTGGGCATTTCAGGTGGTCTTACACGCCCATGGCACACTTGTCGAGATTCAGCGGAGAAACAAGTTGCCGTGAGACGCCTCATTTGCGATAGCCCGACTCGCAGGAATTCGACCCTCATGTTCTCTCGCCTGCTAGAACGGGAGAAAGCCGTCACCCAGTACCTCTACAATTTCAGTAGAAGTACACAATCTGGGGAGATGGGGATGTTCTGGCCCAATAACTGGATACTCATGCGAAATGCATGCAGGCTCATGCGGCCGTTTGAGGATGTAACCAACCTGGTGAGTCGCAGTGCAGGCACCATCAGCGACTTGATCCCATACGCTTACTTCCTGGAGCGTGCCGTACGTAGAGTGGTGGATCAAGCTGTGAAGGAGCGTGAAAAGGAACAGTTACGGGAGGAAGCGTTGTGGGATCAATTTGCATCAGAACCAGATGTTTCCTCAACACCTGCGGCAGCACAGAGGGGGAGGAGGAGGAAGAGTCATGTGGGGAAGAGGAGTCAGACTCGGATGATGAGGAAGGTGTTTCTTTGGAGGAGGAGGAGGAGGCGGCGGCAGAAGAACAACTGCAGCAGGCGTCGCAGGGGGCTTGTGCTGCTCAATGTTCCCATGGTATTGGTCGTGGATGGGGGGAGGAGGAGGACTTACCTGATGTCACTGAGGAAGAGCAAGAGGAGATGGATAGTACGCCTGGATCCAACTTTGTGCAGATGGCATCTTTCATGCTGTCCAGCCTGTTGAGGGACCCCCATATAAAAAAACTCAAGGGGAATGACCTGTACTGGGTGGCCACGCTACTAGACCCTCAGTATAGGCACAAAGTGGCGGACATGTTACCAACTCACCTGAAGGCAGAAGGGATGCAGCACATGCAGAACAAGCTGGCAACTATGCTTTACAATGATGTCACAGCACAACACAAAGGTGCCACTGCCAGTAATCCTTCTCCCATGTCCACGCAGGCAAGGACAGGATGCTCCAGCGATCTCATAGTGATGTCGGACATGCGGACATTCTTTAGTCCAATGCCTCGCCTTAGCCCTTCCGGATCCACCCTCCACCAACGCCTAGACCGGCAGGTGGCCGACGGCCTTAAGTGTGAATGTAGACACTGTGAGTAGCAATGAACGCTTGGACTACTGGGTGTGCAGGCTTGACCTTTGGCCAGAGCTGTCCCAATTTGCCATCCAACTTCTGTCTTGCCCTGCCTCAAGCGTCCTATCAAAAAGGACCTTCAGCGCAGCTGGAGGCATTGTCACTGAGAAGAGAAGTCGCCTAAGTCACAAAAGTGTTCAGTACCTGACCTTTATCAAAATTAATGAGGCATGGATCCCGGGAGGGCTACTGCCCGCCCGAAGACTAAGCCAGTCCCCACACACAGCATCTCTGCCTGCACGCCGTGTGACTGCCTGCCCCAAGACTAAGTCGCTCCCCACACAGCACCTCTGCCCGTAGGCCGCTTGACTGCCTTCTCCGCCACCACCAACAGGGTCCAGGACTCCAGGTGGATTCCTGAATTTTGCAGCTATACTAATTTTTCTGGTGCGTGTACATGCCTGCCTAATTTTTCGGCTGCACTGCAGCTGCAACGACAAAACAAAAAGGCATGTACATGTGCCAATTCCCCTTCGTGATCATTACCTTGCTGAAGTGAAGGGGCTTGCGTATCACAATGAAGCAATGACCGCCGGCTATATGAGCGTCTCGGGGGGGGGGGGGGGGGGGGCACGCAAGATAATAAGGTCGTTCATTGTGGACAGACCAAATTTGATCAGCCGGACAGTCGCTGTTGTTTTATCATTGAGTTACCACAGCCAGGCGACCATATGGGCTTGAAAACCGCTACGGCCTGCACTCTCGCCATGGTGCGCTCCAGTCCAGCACGGACGTCACTACATAAACAGCTGTTTGCGGTGCATTACACAGTAAGTTTGGTGTGTCAGGGTGAAGCAGTACACTCCCTGATTGATGCATACACATGCAAGATGTTTTAAAGCACTTTAGGCCTGCAATTTAGCATTCAATGTGATTTCTGCCCTTAAAACGCTGCTTTGCGTCCAATCCAGATTATTCCCCGGGACTTTTGGCGTCTATCCCACTCAGCCATGCCCCCCTCCAGGTGTTAGACCCCTTGAAACATCTTTTCCATCACTTTTCTGGCCAGCATACATTTTTCTAGTTTTTAAAGTTTGCCTCCCCATTGAAGTCTATTGCGGTTCGCGAAAGTTCGCGCGAACCGAACTTTCGCAGAAGTTCACGAACCGAAAAACTGAGGTTCGGGCCATTTCTAATTCTTACATGTTTGTGTGCTTACTGGATGCCCTGTGCCATAAGGAACCAACACTGCATATGAAACAAGTGTGTGTCATTTTATCACATCCTGATTTTTGTTTCTACTAATCAACTATTACAGATGTTTTTCTGTACAATATCCTTTCCTCCATGAAATACAATCCTGATGTGCTTGATACTTTAGCATAAATAATGTTGCATAAAAGCCAGCTTGTATTCTTTTATGAACCCTGTAAGTGACTCTGTGAGTTGCTTAGGCATAATAATTTGGATTTCTTTGGTGGAGGTTAGGGTCACAGAAATACAGGGCTGCCTGTGCCTCTAAAGTAAAATCATTTTGAAAACAGAGGGAAACCAGAGGAAAGTGCTCAAATCCCGTTAAAAATTACGGGGCTTTGTGCACCTTCTTCCCACACAGCACTTTAGAAAGGTACCCTCCTATGGATTTCATCAAAAGAACACAATCTTGTAAAGGAAAGTTTTTTTTTGATTGCTTGCCGTTAAATGTAAAACGCAGCGAAGAAGTAGGTTTACATTTTCATGAGGATTTAATTGAAACTACCCATAGCTCTGAGCACAATGCTTTTATTTTGTTTGCTTCTTTTTTTTTTCTTTTGCTTTCTAGCGATTGTTTTTGTGTGACACTTTTTGCAAGCTGTTCAGGCTTTCCTCGCTTAACTCTAGTTTTACCATTTTTGTAGTTAAAGGAATACTATCGATTGAAACGACTTTTTTTTAATACTCTATATTAGTGTACACATTAACACTAGTGCTAGGGGCACTTTATTTATTCACCCAGGTCTCTCTCCCTCTATTTCTGCTTAAAAATTAATTTCTCACACAGCTCACAAATATATTTCACTGTGTCACTCACAGCATGCAGGAGACATGAGGAGAGATAGGCTGATCTGAGGTGGTAACAGGTAACTAAATGAGCTGTAATATTGCTGGAATATAACTAGTTATAACACTAGTCTGTGTTTACACTTAGACTGGTTGCCTGGCTGCCTGCTTGTGATGATTCACTCCAGGCTGCATCCACTTTACAAGCTGCTGAGAGGGGCAGACCACTGTTTACAATTAGCATTATTAGTATCTTTATCAGTCAAGAGAAGCAAAGATAATAAACACACATTGCTAGAATCTTTAAACCCTTACCACCATATCAATAAGATTCTTTCAGCAAGGTGATAATTAAACTATAAACTGAAGAGTTGATAGCAACTACCCTGTGCAGAGACATGGTCTAGCCCTCTGGGAGCCTCAGTACTAGATACATTTTGTATCCAAAACTGAAGCCAAAACTGAGGACAGAGGATTTTACAGCTGAGAGGAACAGCTGTGTGAGGAATCAAATTGCTCCTAGTACTTGTCCTAATGTGTGCTACAACATACAGCATTTAAAAATAAATGCATACATCGATAGTATTCCTTTAAGTGTTTGTCCTCCTTACATGGCACAACTCAGAAAGAGAAATGTGTGAACTTGTTAGTATTATCAGTGTAGTAAGGAAATGCATGTTTTTTTTTTGTTTGTATGTTTTGTTTTGTTTTTTTGCAAAGCAGGTGTTTTAGTCACTGCATAATTTTGATGCAGCAGGCCTGAGATTCAGTAGCATCCATGCCAATAAATATCTTTAGGTTCAGGGTTTACCAGAATTAGAGCCTGCTATGGTCAGGGGTGGTTACATCTAGCATTTTGCTTGTGGTAGAGTAAGGTTAGAATAGGGTTCACAATGATCTTTTACTAGTGTACACATTGGAAGAAGTGATTATATTTGATTCATGTTAACGATAGTTTGGGTACTTTGTTAGTGTTAGGCATAAATGAAATGTCAGGTTTGTGTTATGTTATTACTAGTGTAAGGGTCCTTTTACAGTTAAAGTGAACCAGAGACAAGGCACCCTCATGTATTTTACCATATATATCAGTGGGGACATTAGAGAAAGCACCTACCCTGCTCTCTGTTTCATTCTTCACTGCACAGCTTGCTTCTTAGCATCCCTAAAAATCCCTGACTGAGCATTCAGTCTGGCTTTGCTCAGGAATCATTATAGCTGAGTCATTATAGCAAAGCCAGACTGAATGCTCAATCGGGGATTTTATCAGGGCTGGTAAGAAGCAGGATGAACAGTGAAAGATGAAACAGAGCAGGGTAGGTGTTTTCTCTAATGTTCTCACTGATATATATGGTAAAATACCTGACGGTGGTTCGTCTCTGGTTCACTTTAATCAGTTGTTCTCAGTTAACTGAAAGACAACTGATTCTCAAAGTAATGTCCATGCTTTCCTATGGCTCAGTTACCACTATACGCATTTTAACTGAAAGTTTTTTCACAATGCACTGCTATAGAGAAAAAAAATGTGTACCAACGCAAAACAACGCTTGAGTGCAAAAGGGACTTAAGGGTTGCAGTTACATGTAAGATTCAGGTTAGGGCTTTTGGGGGTTTGCAGCTACCGTAGTTAATATAATTGTGAAACATCACTTTTGGTAAAATAAAAAAAAACTGCTGTGTAAGGCTTTCCCTAAAGTAAAAATATTACCAGAGTTTTGCAAAATTCACTCTGACTTGCAAGTCTCAATCTCTCCTTTAGATACAGACTTCACAAATCAATATAAACATTTTAACAAATAAACAACAAAAATCAATCTGTAAAATAAGCAGGATGAAAAGAAGAATAACATTTAGGGGCGCATAGGCAATGAACGTTTTCTCCGACAGTTTCTCCTAGGAGATAATTCTTAAACTTCTTTTCAAAATAACTTTTTAGCACTCTGCAATTGAAAAGGTACCAAAAAGTAAGTGGAAAAGTACTGCCAGAATTATTCTAAGTATTTTTTTGCTTGCTGGTGGCTTAAGTTAAAAGGCATTTTATTGATAAGGTGTGAAAATATCACCTAGGAGAAACAGTGAATTAAATAATGGCCAGGGATCCTTTTCTGATGACTGGTACCAATCAAGTCCAAATAGCTGATCAAACAGTATTCAGTTGTAAAGATTTCTTGGCCTGTGTGAAGAAACACTTGTGCTGCAGCTTACAATCCCTGTTGGCACACTCAGATACACATTTGTGGGTCTTGATGGACTGAATTTAAGATGCTAAACATACAAGCAGGGTTGTAGAATTCCAGCCAGTCACTGAAGAGGCTCTGCGTGGCTTGTAGGGATGGTCAGTGAGATGCAAATAATTCCAAGCTGATTCAGGATTATGCAAATTCTGTATGCAAATATATGCAGCTTGAAAATGGACCAATTAAATTAAACCTTGGTGAGATTTGGTTGGTCAGTTATAAAGCTGCATAAATGTATATGCAAAATGTACAAAATCCTACACCAACTTGGAATTATTTGAATCTAATTGCCCATCCTTTATGAATTGTAAACCTGGAGAGGCCAACTTCAAAATTCATGTAAAAAAGTTATGGTGTAAAGGGGCACATACACCTAACGATTTTTTCGCCGATACACAGCCGATTCGATCACAGTGATCGAATCGGCTGTGAAATCGCCGCGCACACCGCTGACAGAACGATCGATTTCCGTCCGAAACGGATCGTTTCCGTCGATTCCCGGCGATCCATCCGTGTGGAAGATTTCTCTCGATCGCCGGTGGGTCGGGAGTGAGTCGCTAGCGGCGTTCGAATGCCCAACGACTGATGCAATACAGCGGGTATACATTACCTGTTCCAGCCGGTCCCCTGGTCCCCGCTGTCTTCTTTCCTCGCTGGGTTCCAGACCGGTTGCAGCTACTGAACTTCCTGTTCCGGCAGGAAGTTTAAACAGTAGAGCGCCCTCTACTGTTTAAACTTCCCCTGGACAGGAAGTTCAGTAGCTGCAGGAACGGTCTGGAGCCCGAAGCGGAGAAGAAGCTGCAGGGACCAGGGGACTCGCGCCGGCCAGAACAGGTAAAGTATGCGGGGGGGGGGGGGGGCAGCAGCAGTGGCAGCTCCACAGATAGTGATCGGTTTCAGGTTGAAATCGATTCACAATCTGTTTGCACTAAGGTGGCCATACGATCCCTCTCTGATCAGATTCGATCAGAGAGGGATCTATCCGTTGGTCGAATCTGATGGCAAATCGACCAGTGTATGGCCACCTTAAGACCATCTTCATCCATGTATCTCATTCAAGCTCAGTGTAATTTTCTCCCTGAAGAGACTGTTGCCAGATGGCTTTATTACCCTGCAAGCAGCCTGTTTTGATAAGGCCCTTTCAAATACTGGTTTCCTGTTCAGATAAAAATCTTCAGATTTTTACAAGGATCTTCAAAGCTAATGCATTTTCTGTTGTATTTTGAAATATTACATATAGGGAACCTGGAGTGAAAGGAATATGGAGGCTGCCATTTTTATAAACAACTAGCTGATGACCCGGCGTTGCCCGGCGGGTATGTATTTGGCTGGTGTTGGCTCCACCCACTTTTCCTAACCCTAACACACAAACACTCAATGACCATGTTTGTAAACTTTGGGGTCCTTGGCATCAATAATTTGTATATTCCCATAGAAATCAAACAAATGATGGGCGTAACTAGACATCACTGGGCCCCCCTGTGAAACTTTGGATGGGGCCCCCCCGCGAAACTTTGGATGGGGCCCCCCACCCCCACGCTTTCTGCACAGGAAAACTGAGGACCAATGTGTTTTCCCCATGCAGATAAAAACACTTAGTCTTAAAGGGGAACTGAAGAGAGAGGTATATGGAGGCTGCCATGTTTATTTCCTTATAAACAATACCAGTTGCCTGGCAGCCCTGCTGATCCTCTGCCTCTAATACTATTAGCCATAGCCCCTGAACAAGCATGCCACAGATCAGGAGTTTCAGACTTCAAAGTCAGATCTGACAAGACTAGCTGCATGCTTGTTTCTGGTGTTATTCAGATACTACTGCAGAGAAATAGACCAGCAGGGCTGCCAGGCAACTGGTATTGCTTAAAAGGAAATAAACATGGCAGTCTCCATATACCTCTCTCTTCAGTTCCCCTTTAAAGGAAACATCAGGCAATCTATGCTACCCCCAGAACTACTTACCCAGGGCTTCCTCCAGCCCCTTGCAGCCGACAAGTCCCTTCCTGTTCCCAGTACATACATACACACAGCCTTATCATTTTACTACATGAGAGCACTTGCTATATGGAGGAACAACAATGACATGCTGACCCATAAGATATAGTATCAATGTAACTTTGGCAAAACATTCAGAATGTCACTGATTGATACTCTTATTACGGGATCTTATGAGACAACAAGCTCTCAATGAGGCAGTGACAGTCAGATATCAATCTCCTCCACTCCATTGCCTTGTAAAAGTATTCAGAGGCCATAAAGTCATTAGCCGGTGTGATAAGAATCTATGAATCCTTTTGCTGAAAAGGGAAAGTCTACAAACAAAAGAGTCACGTTTTGAAAAAAAAGTTGTAAAGTCTTTGTCAAGTCTTTAGAACTTTGCAGCAGTGAAAGACAGATGTTTTTTTTTTACGAACCCTAGTGAGCAGGGACAGTGTACAAATTCCAAAGTGTGTGTGAGTCCTTATCTGTGTGGTGGACACATGCAGTTTTTTTTTTTTACGAACCCTAGTGAGCAGGGACAGTGTACAAATTCCAAAGTGTGTGTGAGTCCTTATCTGTGTGGTGGACACATGCAGTCAATATAACAATGGTGTGAGAGCAGAATACTTTTTTTCTTCAAGCCCTTAGCTGTCAGTCTCTCAAACTTTTCCCCCCACAGGCCCTCTGTGGCGTCTGGGCCCCCCTGCGGAGGCATCCCTTGCAGGGTCTATTGTTACGCCCCTGGATAGGCTGTTTGTGGCTCCACCCCCCTCCAGAATTAGATCCAATTACCAACTGTAGCAGGTTTGAGACATCTGCTATTAGCAGTGTAAAAATGGCAGCAATTTAAATATTCACCTTGAAAATCAACAAATGAATTTTGAGTGGCTATTATAGGCTCCACCCACTTCTCTGAATAATAATCAGTCACCCAGTGATCATCTGGGCAAAGTTTGATAACCATGCCATTAACAGTGTAAGAATGGCTTCAGTTTATAATTTCCCAGTAAAATTTGTTGTTGGCTCCTCCCACTTTTTGTAACCTTGACACACAGTCACCCAATGACCAATTTTTGAGCTTTGGGGTCCTTGATATCAGTAATTTGTATTTTCCCAGTGAAATGAAACAAATCTGATTGGCTGTGACTCTGCCCCCTTTTCTGACTTTGAACCCCAGTGACTCAATGACCAACTGTACCAGGTTTGAGGCTTGTGCCATTTACAGTGCAAAAATGGCAGCAATTTCAATATTTCCTTCAAAAACAACAGGTAAATTTTGTTTAGGTTTTTTAGGCTCAACCCACTTTTCTGAATAGTATTCCCAGTCACCCAGTAACCAACTGCGCAAAGTTTGAGAACCCTGCCATTAACAGTGAAGAAAGGCTGCAGTTTACATTTCCCTTGGAAATCTGTTTTTGACTGCACCCAATTTTTGGAATCTTGACACACAATGATTAAGTTTTGAGCTTTCAGGTTCCTGGCATCAAAATGGTGTGAATGGAAGCATTTTATCCAGCAAAGAAATCTGATTGTCTGTTTGTGGCTCTGCCCCTTTAGTGAATTTGCACCCCAGTCACTTAACCATTTCAGCCCGCAGGGATTTTTCACCTTATGCATCAGAGCAATTTTCACCTCCGATTCATTCGCTAATAACTTTATCACTACTTATCACAATTTATTGATCTATATCTTGTTTTTTCCGCCACTAATTAGGCTTTCTTTGGGTGGTACATTTTGCTAAGAATTATTTTTTTATAAATGCATTTTAACAGGATTAATAAGAAAAAAATAGAAAAAATTCATTATATCTCAGTTTTTGGCGATGTTAGCTTTAAAATAATCCACGCTACCATAATTAAAACCTATGTATTTTATTTGCTTGTTTGTCTCAGTTATGACACCATTTCAATTTTGTCCCTATCACAATGTATGGCGCCAATATTTCATTTGGAAATAAAGGTGCATTTTTTCTGTTTTGCGTCCATCACTATTTCCAAGCTTATAATTTTTTTTTTTTTCATAATATACCCCTTTCAAATGCATATTTAAAAAGTTCAGACCCTTAGGTAACTATTTGTCTTTTTTTTTTTTTATTGTAATTTTTTCTTCCATTAAACATTTTATTTGGGTAATATTTTGGTGTGGGAAATAAACAGTTAATTTTTAATGTTATTATATGTGTAAAGTGTAATGTAAAAAATATGTAGATGTAGTTTTATTATTTGCCCACAAGATAGCCACCTTGAATTTTTTTTTCTCCTTGTGCTTCTCGCTAAGCGGAAGCACAATGGGGACGCAGAAAATGTTACGTGCAGAAAGACTGAAGCCTCTAGTTAGAGCGCTTCAGTTTTTCTGCTGGGGACACAGGTCAGTGATCAGGAACCATGTTCCCGTTCACTGATCCCAGGGCTACCGGGGGACAGCACGGGGCATGCCCGCGATCTTGCACAGGAGCGCGCCGAAGCGTGGCAGCGCAGCGCGGCACTGCAGCAGAGAGGTCGCCTGGATGTGAGCTTCACGTCCGGGCGGCAGAAATGGTTAATGATGGACTCTAGCAGGTTTAAGGCTTCTGGCATTAACAATGTAAGATGGCAGCCATTTCAATACTCCCCTTGAAAATCAAAAGGTGAATTTTGATTGGCTGTTGTAGGTGCCACCCACTTTTCTGAATATTAATCCTAGTCATCCATTGACCAACTGTGTCAAGTTTAAGAACCCTGCATAACAGAATGGCTGAAATCAATCTAACAAATCTGATTGGCTGCTTGTGGCTCCACCCACTTTAGTGAATTTTGACCCCAGTCACCCAAGGACTCTTTTAGGTTTGAGGCCTCTGCCATTAACAGTGTAAGAATGGTAGCAATGTAAATATTCCCCTTAAAAATCAATAGATGAATTTTAATTGGCTGTTGTAGGCTCTACCCACATTTCTGAATATCAATCCCAGTCACCCAGTGACCAACTGTGTCACGTTTGAGAACCCTGCCATTAACAGTGTAAGAATGGCTGCAGTTTATATTTTCCCATGTAAAAAGTTAATTGTTTTTGGCTCTGCCCACTATTTCTAACCTTGACATACAGTCACTCAATGGCCAAGTTTATGAGATTTGGGGTCCTTGGCATCAATAAGTTGCAATTTCCCACTGAAATTAAACAAATCTGATTGGCTGTTTGTGGCCCGCCCCTTTTCAGAATTTGAACCCCAGTCACCCAGTGACCAACTGTGCCAACTTTGAAAACACTGCCATTAACAGTGTAAGAATGGTTGCAGTTTATATTTTCCCATGTAAAAAAATGTAGTTGTTGGCACCGCCCACTTTTTGTAAACTTGACATGCAGTCACTCAATGACCAAGTTTATGAGCTTTGGGGCCTTGGTATCAATAATTTGTATATACCCATTTAAATTAAACAAATCGGATTGGCTGTTTGTGACTCTGCCCCTTTCTGAATTTGAACCCCAGTTACCCCGTGACCTAAAGCACCTGCTATTAACAGTGTAAGAATGGCAGAAATGTAAATATTCCCCTTGAAATTCAAAAGGTGAATTTTGATTCATTGTTGTAGGCTCCACCCATTTTCCTGAATATTAATTCCAGTCACCCAGTGACCAACTGTGCAAAGTTTGACAACCCTGCCATTAACAGTGTAAGCATGGCTGCAGTTTATATTTTCACAGTGAAATTTGTTTTTGCCTCCGCCCACTTTTTGTAACCTTGACACTAGGGCTGCACGGTTTTTCGGTTTAAAACCGGAACCGCGGTTCGTGGCAAGACGATCTGCTGATCGTCACTACCTTCGGTTTTTCGGTCCTGTTTAATAATTTGCTTCTGGCCCCGCTGTGCGCGGATTGGCCAGAAGCAGTAAATATGTATGAGTGTTAATGAGCGGGGGGCGGATCCACTCCAGCAAGCGGCCGGGCACATACAGCATTACCAATCACTGGCTAGCGATGGAATGACGGCAGTGGTAGGCGGAGCTGTATGCTCTGTACAGCTCCGCCTACCACTGCCGTCATTCCATCGCTAGCCAGTGATTGGTAATGCTGTATGTGCCCGGCCGCTCGCTCGAGTGGATCCGCCCCCCGCTCATTAACGCTCATACATATTCACTGCTTCTGGCCAACTCGGTCTGCACTCTGTAATACTTTGCTTCTGACCCGCTGTGCGTGGATTGGCCAGAAGCAGTGAATATGTATGAGTGTTAATGAGCGGGGGGCGGATCCACTCGAGCGAGCGGCCGGGCACATACAGCAGCATTACCAATCACTGGCTAGCGATGGAATGACGGCAGTGGTAGGCGGAGCTGTACAGAGCATACAGCTCCGCCTACCGCTGCCGTCATTCCATCACTAGCCAGTGATTGGTAATGCTGTATGATGCGCCCGGCCGCTCGCTGGAGTGGATCCCCCCCCCCCGCTCATTAACACTCATACATATTCACTGCTTCTGGCCAATCCGCGCACAGCGGGGCCAGAAGCAAAGTATCACAGACAGCGGACCGGGCAGGGCAGAACCCCCCCCCCCCCCCCCCCAGCATTTGAAAAAAAAATCGGGGAGAAATCGAAATTGCAATTTCTGAGAGGAAAATCGCAATTTTGATTTTTCCCTAAAATCGTGCAGCCCTACTTGACACACAGTCACTCAATGACCAACTTTGTGAGCTTTCAGGTTCCTGGGATCAAAAATGTGTGAATGGAAGCAGTTTATCCACCAAGTAAATCTGAGTGGCTGTTTGTGGCCCCGCCCCTTTAGTGAATTTGGACCCCAGTCACCCAATGACTGACTGTAGCAAGTTTGAAGCCTCTGCCATTAACAGTGTAAGAATGGCAGCAGTTTAAATATTCCCCTTAAAAATCAATAGGTGAATTTTAATTGGCTATTGTAGGCTCCACCCACTTTCCCGAATCTTAATCTCATTCACCCAGTAACCAAGTGTGCCAAGTTTGAGAACCCTCCGATTAACAGTCTAAGAATGGCTGCAGTTTACATTTTCCAATTAAAAATAAATGGCTGAAATTTGATTGGCTGTTTTATGCTCCACCCACTTTCCCTGGATTTGTAACCTCGGTCACCAAGTGACCAATTGTGCCAAGTGTGGAGACTCTGGCTTGATTACTGTGAGAATGGCAGCCTTTTCCATTTTTTCCATTGACATGAATGGGTGAAATCTGATTTGCTGTTTGCAGCTACGCCCAGGAGTGCAGGGGAGACACGAGACCCCAGAACCTATCATCCCAGGTAGTCATGGATCTGTATACCAAGTTTCCTTCAAATCGGTCAAGCCGTTTGAGTGATCGCGACACACACGCACGCACGCACACACACACACACGATTTTATATACAGGATCTTCTCAAAAAATTAGCATATTGTGATAAAGTTCATTATTTTCTGTAATGTACTGATAAACATTAGACTTTCATATATTTTAGATTCATTACACACAACTGAAGTAGTTCAAGCCTTTTATTGTTTTAATATTGATGATTTTGGCATACAGCTCATGAAAACCCAAAATTCCTATCTCAAAAAATTAGCATATTTCATCCGGCCAATAAAAGAAAAGTGTTTTTAAAACAAAAAAAGTCAACCTTCAAATAATTATGTTCAGTTATGCACTCAATACTTGGTCGGGAATCCAATTGCAGAAATGACTGCTTCAATGCGGCGTGGCATGGAGGCAATCAACCTGTGGCACTGCTCAGGTGTTATGGAGGCCCAGGATGCTTCGATAGCGGACTTAAGCTCATCCAGAGTGTTGGGTCTTGCGTCTCTCAACTTTCTCGTCACAATATCCCACAGATTCTCTATGGGGTTCAGGTCAGGAGAGTTGGCAGGCCAATTGAGCACATTTATACCATGGTCAGTAAACCATTTACCAGTGGTTTTGGCACTGTGAGCAGGTGCCAGGTCATGCTGAAAAATGAAATCATCTCCATAAAGCTTTTCAGCATATGGAAGCATGAAGTGCTCTAAAATCTCCTGATAGCTAGCTGCATTGACCCTGCCCTTGACAAAACACAGTGGACCAACACCAGCAGCTGACATGGCACCCCAGATCATCACTGACTGTGGGTACTTGACACTGGACTTCAGGCATTTTGGCATTTCCCTCTCTCCAGTCTTCCTCCAGACTCTGGCACCTTGATTTCCGAATGACATGCAAAAGTTGCTTTCATCCGAAAAAAGTACTTTGGACCACTGAGCAACAGTCCAGTGCTGCTTCTCTGTAGCCCAGGTCAGGCGCTTTTGCCGCTGTTTCTGGTTCAAAAGTGGGTTCATGCTTCCATCTGCTGAAAAGCTTTATGGAGATGAAGATTTCATTTTTCAGCACGACATGGCACCTGCTCACAGTTCCAAAACCACTGGTAAATGGTTTACTGACCATGGTATTAATGTGCTCAATTGGCCTGCCAACTCTCCTGACCTGAACCCCATAGAGAATCTGTGGGATATTGTGAAGAGAAAGTTGAGAGACACAAAACCCAACACTCTGGATGAGCTTAAGGCCGCTATCGAAGCATCCTGGGCCTCCATAACACCTGAGCAGTGCCACAGGCTGATTGCCTCCATGCCACGCCGCATTGAAGCAGTCATTTCTGCAAAGGGATTCCCGACCAAGTATTGAGTGCATAACTGAACATAATTATTTGAAGGTTGACTTTTTTCTTTTAAAAACACTTTTCTTTTATTGGTCGGATGAAATATGCTAATTTTTTGAGATAGGAAATTTGGGTTTTCATGAGCTGTATGCCACAATCATCAATATTAAAACAATAAAAGGCTTGAACTACTTCACTTTATCACAATATGCTAATTTTTTGAGAAGATCCTGTACATAGATGATGGTTGTCTGGCTGCCAAACTGAGCTTATGGTTTCAGTTTGTGTTTTGTTTTTTATTTACACAGCTGCAATAATCATACAGCAAGTGGAGTCAGACTACAGTTAGCACATCTATACTGCATGCCGATTCTGTGCAGAACAACATTTTAGTGAACTCATAGTGACAACACCGGTCCATCATATTGAACATTTAAAATCCAACTTCACCATAATCTAGAACCGTGATATGCAAACTTGGCTCTTCAGATGTTAAGGAACTACAAGTCCCACA